>NC_068357.1:69202729-69286339 GCF_020536995.1 Dreissena polymorpha
ACAAATGTCCTTCTAATAAACAAAGTTTGGATTTTGTTTACGTTTAATTTTAAAGCCATGTAATATTTTATCCTTGAGTATAATGTTTCCCTTGTATGCGCAAGCTCATTTCTGATTATGTGAAAAAAGGCTAGAAGTACGTTTCTAAATTAAAAGGCATGTCATTAATAATACGCCAGCGAGTTATTGTCCATTTATAGCATGTGATTGAATTACAATTCTAAAGTTTAGCGACTACGGGAGTAACCTGCATCTGAATAGGTTCTGTTTACCTGTTCCGAAGCATGTAAGATTTGGACACATGCCAATAAGGTGCAGCCTACTGCAAAACATGAAAGTTAATTCGCAAGCATTGTATGGCTATGCATTGTGAACTGCATTTAACGTTTTAACTCTAAAACATATATCTTATATCTATTAAGCGTGGTAAACAGAAAAATTTCGCCGTGTTTAGCGCAACGATTTAACACTATATACTTTTTACTCGATGAGATAGTTAAGAAGTACACATCCTTGATCCAAGTACATTATTTAATTTAAGTTAACGCCCGCAAACACATTAACAGTGTAAAAACATCGCCAAAATATTGCATTGTAACGCAACGGCTAATAATTCAAAGTACATGTTTGAAAAGCATAAAAATCGCTTCGTATAATATAATTAAAGGTCTATATGTAGTTTAAATTTTATTTGTTAATCACGAACATTTATTATTATATCACTAGAAGAAAATAAAACCTTTTTCCTTAAAACATTTCCAAAATACGTTTCAAGTAGGGACAACACTATTAGCCAGATTAACCCATTAATGCCTAGTGGACTCTCCCATCCTTCTAAATTGAATCAATTTATTTCCAAAATTAGGGATGTCGATTATATTTATTTCTATATTTATAATATTTCTTACACAAATTCCTTTAAGCAAACAGCGCAGACCCTAATGAGACGCCGCATCATGCGGCGTCTCATCTGGGTCTACGCTGTTTGCCAAGACCTTTGTTCTAGGCGCTAGGCATAAATGGATTAAGGAGAGCGAGCAGCCTAATACATCTGAATACAAATGTTGTATTTACCGCACACATATTTCATAATATTTCAACGGCACATTGTTCTTCCAGTTTTATTTGCAATTCGTAAGTACGTCAAAGGATGCAACAAGTTCGCCTTTATTTACAATAAAAACACAACATTATGTTCAGCAATTGGTCAATTTTTAAGTATGGCACAAACACATATCATATTAGACATATAAACATGATTGCAATCGCATATGGTTTAGTCTATATGCATCCACAATCAAAATCCGTATTTAAATACAGCTATTATATCTTTAAATTGTTAATAGATAAACAATATATCTATATCGTGTCATATGATATGTAGAAAGCTGAGAGATCCGGGAAAGGCCGCACGTTAATATGAGGATTCGTAATGGGTGTTTATCGGAAGGTAAAATCTAATTTATTATTCAATGGCATGTAAACCTAGTTTCGGTTTTCGAGACATGTTTTGTGTTTGTGCACGTACCGTAATGCTTGATTTACAGGCCTTTACAAGGTATGGATAGTAAACAGAGCACACATGCAGAGGCGTGCAATACCGGCAATACGTAGCAGGTAAACTGTTTACGAGGACGTTACCAAATTTCATCAATACATCCCATACAATTTGTATGGCAGTTAATTAATTCTGAATTAAATCCAGCATACAAAATCCTGGTTCTTTTATATATATATATATTTACGTTTCGTTATGGCGCCAAACTGTTTAATGTAGAGCATTATTTAACAGCGCAAAATCATAAATATATATGTTATTTGAAAATGACTTTTTGTTTGTGCAAATATCGGAACGCTGAGCACGCAAGGAGTGTCCATGCAAGCTATCTAATAGAAAAAAAAATGTTTTTTTGCCAGAAAACAAAGCCTCGTTAGAAAAAAACAATAATTTTGAATAAAATTTTAAAGAAGGTTTAAGAAAATTCTTAAACAATCGGACGGTGTATATAAATAAAATATTTTAAACAATAATGAACATTGTAAAAATTATAAGCTTAACATTATAAGAGCAAATGATTGCACCCACATGTAATATTTCCTTTAAAATGTATGTGAAAAGTTGATGCAATTTTATACAATATATGAGTTGATAAGTTTATTTCAATAGTTGGGTAATTACATTTATGCTAGTGTTTTGGGCATTTAAAAAAACCGGTAAGTGGAACCGCACATAGTCCAAATTTTTGACGCTCTTAAATATTAAGCTACTTTTTATATGGGTAATATTTGGAGCGTACAAAGGGTGAAAGACCAATTATGTGGTGGGAATTTTTCGTTCTTTGTCTATATTGTTGCGCAAGGATTTTGTGCGCAACATTCAAGCCCCGATATAAGACACTTAATAACAACGGATTGCAATAATATTACCTACCTGTGTAGATAATTCATTTCTCGATAATGTTCCGTAAAAATTATGTAATGACACTTTGAATTGTGCACGCCTGAGCAATTTAAATCCAAACAATATTCAATTTTTCAATATCTCTCGATTCGCTCGCTGTGTAGATATAAATCGATAACACGACCTCGATGTAAAGCATCTGGTTTAAAGTGGAAGAATAAACAGCGTAAAATACAGTTTGCGTTCGTCTGTTGTGGTGCAGCGCGTTACATAGTAAACCGATGTTCTACTTTTCTGGATTAATTTAGCATTGTTTTTTTTTTCTAAATTGACAATTAAAAAGTTCTGAAATGAATTACATCTTTTATTTTTATACAGTACATAAATAATATTGATACAGATCGTACAGTATACCGTCCTTTGTAACGTAGAATGTAAGTAAATAAAACAACACAGACAGAGGTGCTAAAAAGACATGCATAAACACTTCCTGAAACTTAGAACAGTGAATAGAAACTGCACCATATCTGTTTTGAACATATGCTTATTAAATCGCCAAAGTTTAGCATACTAGATCTAGTTACGTAAAAGTCGGTGTTAAAAGCTCATGTTAAATAAAATTACGCGTACACGTTACACCGTAATGCCTTCTTCTGATTGGTTCATATTTAAATCAGTTTCATGACATGGCTACAGGTCAGTGATTGTTTTGCGATTTAAGCAGAAGTTTAACTGAAGAATTTATGCCTTTCTAACTTCGAATCGACGATATTTGATGTAAAAATAAACTTCTGAATTAAAACTGAATGAGTTGGTAATGTTATTTTGCAATTTTACGCAAATTGATGAAAATTTAAACTTTCTGGTTTCCACCACAAAAAAGGTCCTTCAACGATGAGACGTTCCAAAGAATTTAGCCCATATAAAAGGTATCTCTAAATTCTTTGCGCGTCTTATAAATGAGACTAGAACCGCACAGTTAATAACAAGCACACACCTTTTTGCATCCTACGTGTGCTATTCAAAATAATTTGATAAATCTTTACAAAACATAACGTACCTACGCCCAGATAATAGGACACTAGCAATTTGCGTTACGTGTCAGATTCGACAAATACAATGACATAGCCGAAACAGAAATAAATATAAACTGGCAGTTTCAGTATATTGAATACACTATTTTTGCGACAATTATATATAACGCATATAACGAATATCAATCTAAAAGCAGTGCAATAAAGCCAAGATTCGTATAGTATAATATGGTCCTTGCAAGGATCACCACTTAAAATGAGCAGCTCCATGAGAAACACATGCATGGTAAATATCAAGTTGCTTTGTTCAATATTGCAAAAGTTATCAAACTTTACCCAAGGTGAACGTTTTGGGTCAGAATGACAGACAGACAGGACAAAAACAATATACCCTCGATCTATCGATCTGGGGCCATACAAAATGAAATAATGCACAAATGATTTTTGTACATGTTTAAAAGTGAACATTGTGAATAGGTCTATAATTGATATTTAATATTATTTAATTTTAGTGCTGCGATGTCAAAATCAGTTTCCTTTAATCAGAAAAGAAGGTGAGGCATGAATTATGAAAACATTATTATTGCAATTAACTTACATGCAATTTCATAAACAGAAATTGTATATATATACATGTACATGCATATAATTTGAACAAAAAAATAACACTCGCTATCAGACAAATGCATTATTTACATTTTAATATTATACAAACATATCTTGAATGTATTTAAACAAGGATACCAGGTAATGTATACGACAATTGGTAAATATTTTACCCATGTGAATGCTTCGGGGGCATTATGGCCTTCTTTTATGTACTGAACACTCAAACGGAAAAATAATATAAATGATATGAAACAGGTTTTAATCGACCATCATTACCTGGTTTATACTGGCAGCCGATTTATGATAACGAATATCTATACTAGGTGATTGGATAAGCTTCTTCGGAAATCGGGTTAATCACAAATCGCCATTTGGAAAGTGATATGTTAATTGTAACTTATAGTTATACTTATATAAGGTATACCTTCAGTTTCTATGCTGGAATATTAATAACCTTGCAGGCCGTTGAAGTGTATGAGCTTCACATCTCTTAACAAATGTTGAAATGCCGGGGGTAACCGTTGTGAGGGGTTTGCTTAATGAGTTGTTGTACACGGGTAGACAAGTATAGCTCTAGGGTCAACATGTATCATGTTCAAATGTTTCACATTCACGCGATACAATCCTTCTATAAAAGTTTAAATGCATACCTGCCATAAAATTAGTGTTGGCTAATGGCTGTTTTGTAAAGATATTTAGGCATGTCTCAAAACGATAACACTTCTTTAACTTAACGGTCAAATACTTAGAAACGATATAAACATGCATTGTTGTTTCTTAAAAAGGAAGAAGGACGCAGCTGTCAAAGCTTACACGTAATAATAAATCTGATATGTAATAGCAGGAAAAGCATCCAGACTTAAACACTTGTTAAAACACATTGGTTCGTTTTTGTAAAATCATCATTAAACATATGTAGAATCCAACAGCGTTTTATAAATCTTGATACATATACTTTTATTACTAAGAAAATAACTAAACAACGCTGTTAACTTTTAAACCTTGAATGGCGGCATATTAATTTTAATTGTGCAATGCGTATACAATCAATATAAAGAAAACAATGATGTTAACTATAAAGTAACCATATCGGAAATAATGACAAATTCAACAAAGATAAATATGTTTATCCAAATGTGTACGGCAGCTTGGATCATGTAGGTACTATTACTACTGCTACTGCTACTACTACTACATATACTACTTTACAACAAAAACAACTTCTACTACATAAACAACAGCAACAACAACTACTACCACTTCTACTACTACTACTACTACCACTACTACTACTACAACTGCTACTACTACTACTACTACTACTACTACTACTACTACTACTACTACTACTACTACTACTACTACTACGACTACTACTACTACGACGAAACTACTACTACTACTACTACTACTACTACTACGACTACTACTACTACTACTACGACGACTACTACTACTACGACGACGACTACTACTACTACTACTACTACTACTACGACTACTACTACTACTACTACTACTACTACTACTTACTACTACTTACTACTACTAACTACTATACTACTACTACGACTACACACTAGCTACTACTACTATTACTACTACTAACTACACTACTACTAGCTGCTAGCTACAACTACTACTACTACTACTACTACTACTAACTTACTACTACTACTACTTACTACTAGCTACGACTACTACTACTAGCTAGCGACTAACTTACTACTATCTTCTAACTACTACGTACTACTACTACTACTACTACTACTACTACGACTACTACTACTTATACTACTACTACCTACTCTTACTACTACTACTACAACTACTACTCTACTTACTAACTACTAACACTACTTACTACCTACTACTACTACTACTACGACTACTACTACTACTACTTACTACTACTAACTTACTACTACTACTACACTACTACTACTACTACTACTACTACTACTACTACTTACTACTACTACTACTACTACTACTACTACTACTACTACTACTACTACTACTACTACTACTACTTCTTCTACAACTACCACTACCACTGTTTGTAACAGTTAATTTGAAAACAGATATGTAAAGTATCATAGATTGTCAGTGATATTTTTAGGAAGGGCAATGTCTCAAAAACTCACTTCCCAAGTATATAGTAGTGGGAGTTTTGAGTTATATTAAAGATATTCAAACAACAAATGGAAGCGGCCATTATGGTATTATTGTCCAGACCTGTGACAGTGATTTGTTGGTCTGGATATGTATTTAATCTCTGTCATTATTTGGACAATGTCTTTGATTCTGTTTGTATGAAAGAGATTCTGTTGTTGAAGCTGTTCTGTGATATTTTTGTTTCATTAAATATTTTTAAACTCTCAACATTTTCATGTCATTATATTTTTATGCCCCCGGATCGAATGATCGGGGGTATATTGCTTTTGGCCTGTCTCTCTGTCATTCTGTCTGTCTGTCTGTCATTCTGTCCCAAAACTTCGACCTTGGTTAAAGTCAAGGTTACAGTTTTGCAATATTGAAGATGGCAACTTGATATTTGGCATGCATATGTATCTCATGGAGCTGCACATTTTGAGTGGTGAAAGGTCAAGGTCATCCTTCAAGGTCAAATGTCAAATATATAGATTCAAAGCGGCGCAATAGGGGGCATTGTGTTTCTGACAAACACATCTTTTGTTTTTATGTCCCCCACCACTATTGTCTGTTAGTTTGTTGGTTGGTTGGTTGGTTGGTTTGTTTGGTCAAACTTTAACATTTTGCAATATTAAAGATAGCAACTTGATATTTGACATGCATGTGTATCTCATGGAGCTGCACATTTTGAGTGGTGAAAGGTCAAACAAACACATCTCTTGTTATTTATGTTAGTGGTCCACTGACTGTTGAATTATAGATTTGCAAGCAAATTGTGCTCTTATGTACTTTCAATTGTCTATTTAAACTGAATTGTATGTTAAATCTGTAGTAAATGTGAATTTTATCACACAATTTTGAAGTTTTGGTCATCAGAAGTTAAAAAAAAAAATGGATTGAAAAAGCTAAAGAAAGAATACTTTTTAATTATTTGAACAAGTGATTCTTTTTTTTAATTGAAAAAGATACTTTTTTAATTTACTTTCTAGTTTTATATTTTTAAGAAATAAAATCTAAAAATCCAATTATCAAGACTTGAATTTGGTGCGGCCTTAAATATTTATTACCATGTCAAATTATCTGTGATGTATTATTGTTTCAATAAATGTATTCGGTTTCTCTAGTAGATATTTCTGTACAGTAGAATTTTCCTAACAAAAAGGAAAAATGTTCTCTTGTGAAACCAAATACATTTATTGGCATATTTATAATTTAGAGATTATACAGTTAAACTAATGTGTAATGGGCAAAATAAAACTGACCCAGATAGGAACAATGTCAATTTATGTGTGTATCAATTTTGAATTGTTTGTGAAAAGGAAATCTGCAAAAAAGTATGTTTATACCATTGCAGTGCTCATTTTGTTCATCTTTTTCTTAATTGAATATTATAAAATGTTACACTGTTTCAAAATTTAATGGATTCAATGTGTTCACACGGAGTATAGTTTTTGTCCATAACTTTACTTTGTTATACATGTATTAATATGTTCATTCTGCCAGTCATCATTAAAAGTTTATTATTTTCTTTACGATTTTACCCATTTAAGGTTAAAGTTAGACAGATTTAACTTTATTTAGAATCCTGTACCATTAGTTTGTTAAAATAACCATATCAGGCCTTAAGAAATGTCCTGAATTTATACTTGCATCTCAAAAATAAAATTATATTTCATCATATGTTTGGAGTCTTATTTACTGGTGTGTTGTGTAATCTGCAATCAGTATTTATATTACAGTAAAAAATCAAATCACTCTTGCATATAAACGATTTGCAACCCACGAAAATAAACAAGAATAAAAGCTTCGCGAATAACAAATTGCAGGGATAACTAAATGTTCTAATGAATATGTCCTCTCCAACTTTCCAGAATCGAGTTCCTGTTTACAACAACATGTATACAATCAACCAATCAGATAGTGTCACAAGCCACTGTTTGTATTCATAATAAATGGGTCAACTTGATTTATGAAATGCTATCAATTTATTTAGGCCAGTTATTCTGGAAAATGTGCGACTTTGAATACACCATATCAGCTGGCATTCAACAAGTACATATAAAACATTTATTGGCAACATATTACCCGGTGTGATTAATGACACTCCAATCTCCTGATGATTGGCACTCTTTAACATAACAGATAAAATCACAATGAGGTAATGTTTCTTAAACAAGCAATTTCAGTTTTGAAATATTGAATGATTCCAATATTGATGGTGAAGGGATGCCTCGTTACTCGACCTTGGTGTATCATTAAAGCGATTGTCGGTTTTTATGATTTGAATGTCAACATGTTATGCTCGCAACCTGAACCCAACACCTGAATATGACCGTGGAATGTTAAAGGGGCTTTTTCACGTTTGGGTATATGGACAAAATTTTAAAAAGCTGTTTAAGATTCGCAATTTTTCGTTTAAGTTATGATATTTGTGAGGAAACAGTAATACTGAACATTTACCTTGCTCTAAAATAGCCATTATATGCATCTTTTGACGATTTAAAAACCTGAAAATTATAAAGCGTTGCTACGCGAAACAAATGAATAATTTGGAGAGTTCTGTAGTTGTTGTTATATTTTGTTAAACTACAAGGATTGCTTATATAAAGTATAAAATACATCTTTTATTGTATCAGGAAGGATGGCTGAGTGGTCTAAGCAGTAGACTTTTTACTCCAGGGGTCAGTGGGTCGAGCCCAGCTGAGGGTTACTTTTTTTTCTTTTTCTTTAAAGTTTATTCTTTATTTATTACTGGAGCTTTTAAGATCCAATGTTTACATTTATCAATATATAGCATTTTATGCCAAACTTCAAAATATGCCAAAATCTGTGAAAAAGCCCCTGTAAGTAAAATCAATTATTCCCCTCTTCGAAAAAGAGAGGTATTTTGTTTTGCTGGCTATCTGTTGGTAGACCAGTCTGAATGTTGTTAGAATTGTCGGTAGACCAGTCTGAATGTCGGTTTACCAGTTCGCATCTGATCAATAACTCGTCAACTGTTTTACCGATTGGCTGGATGCTCCCCATGTGTATTGGCCTTGGACAGTAGATAAATCATATTGAAATTGGGTCACTAGGTCAAAGGTCACTGTTACACACTAAGTGTGAAATCGTTTCCCATCAATAACTTATCAGTTGATTCACCGATTGCCTTGATACTTCTCATGTGCATTGGCCTTGGACAGTAGATGACCCCTTTTGAAATTGGGGTCACTAGGTCAAAGGTCAAGGTCACTGTTACACACTAAGTGTGAAATTGTTTCCGATCAATAACTTGTCAACTGATTCACCAATTGGCTTGATACTTCTCATGTGCATTGGCCTTGGACAGTAGATGACCCCTTTTGAAATTGGGGTCACTAGGTCAAAGGTCATGGTCACTCGCACAATAAGTGGAAAAAGCGTTTCTGATCAATAACTCATCAACGAATCAACCGATTGGCTTGATACTTCCCATGGGCATTGGCCTTGGACATTAGATGACCTCTATCAAAATTGGTATCACTTGGTCAAAGGTAAAGGTCACTGTGACAATAAGTGTGAAAACTGTTTCCGATCAATAACTCATCAACGAATTGACCGATTGGCTTGATACTTCACATGCTCATTTGCCTTGGACAGTAGAAGACACCTATTGAAATTGGGGTCACTAGTTCAAAGCCCTGTTTGGAGGGGCATATGTCTCCGACCGCGGAACACTTGTTAAAAATCTGAATATGGTGCCATCAATCAAATAGTGTTTACATCAGTGATATTTATAATGAGCAAGACAACGCCGACATGATTACAAGTATTTGTTGTAAAACAAAAATCCCAAATAGTGTCTTTGACTGGTATCTGCACAGACCAATGGGGATTTTACAACAGAGTTAATTTCGTGTACGTTTTCTGCTATACAGCATTCACGTATTTGTGACTGCTACTACATCTTCGAATCTTTTAAGTGTTCGATTCATCAATGTTTTAGGTCTTCACAAAAGTAATAAGATCGTATATACCGGTACTCATTAAAGTGAGTAAGGGACAACGACAATGAGCATAGCATGGTAGTGTAATGCGCATGGGGGTGAGAGGGTTAGGGTCGGGTTTGGGTTAGGGTTAGCCTTAACCCTAACCCGACCCCTAACCCGACCCCTAACCCTAACCTAACCATAACCCAGAGATATCTTCCCTACACCATGCCTCGCTCGTTGTCGTTGTCCGCTTCCCCATTTAAGTACGGTGCTGCATAACAGTTAACTGTAAGGTTTAAGGTTTGTTAGTCTGAAATGACCGACTATGGTTATTTTCCCCTACCAGTGAAATCGGAGGGGACTTGTGGTTTGCGTTTGTGTGTCTGTCAGTCAGTCTGTCACACTCTTCTGGATCCTGCAATAACTTGGTAAGTTCTCCATATTTTTTCATGAAACTTGAAACATGGATAGATGGCAATATGGAGATTATGCACGTCATTTCGTTGTGTTCCACGTCAAAAATTCTGGTTGCTATGGCAACAAATAGACTAGAAATACTGCGGAAAATGGTGTGTTTTTTCTGGATCCTGCGATATCTTTAAAAGTTCTTAATATTTTTTCATGAAACTTAAAACGTGGATAGATTGCAATATGGACATTATGCACGTCATTTCATTTTGTTCCTACGTCAAAAATTCTGGTTGCTATTGCAACAAATAGACTAGAAATACTGTTGAAAATGGTGTGTTTTTTCTGGATCCTGCGATAACTTAGAAAGTTCTTCTTTTTTTTTCACGGAACTTGAAACATGGATAGATGGCAATATGGAAAATTATGCACGTCATTTCATTTTGTTCCTACGTCAAAAATTCTGGTTGCTATGGCAACAAATAGACTAGAAATACTGCTGAAAATGGTGTGTGTTTTCTGGATCCTGCGATAACTTTAAAAGTTCCTTATATTTTTTCATGAAACTTGAAAAATGAAAAGATGGCAATATGGACATTATGCACGTCATTTCATTTTGTTCCTACGTCAAAAATTCTGGTTGCTATGGCAACAAATATATTGAAAAAATCTGACAATGGTGGAATTTCTGACAATGGTGGAGTCGGTTGGGGACATATATTGCTAGGCAATAGTCTTGTTGTTCTTGACCTAACCCGCTGGAGCTCCCATTGGCATACATTAAGCGGTTGGATTGTGACCAATATTTTTGGTTTAGTTTTTTGCAGGTTTTGCACGAGTTGAGTGATTCAACAACAGTATACTCAGTGAAGTACGCCTTATTTGATTTAAATTGAAAGACGGAAACTTCAGTCAGGTCGCCTATGACGGAACACAAACAACTTTTCGTCCGATTTATTATGTGAATACAACTTCTTTGAGTTCAACTCGAGTATGAAAAACATCATGCGTTCTTATTGTTTCCAATACACGTAAACATTATTAAACTTTTCAAGAAAATTCCCCCTATATCGAAATGTCTTCTAATGGACTCATACGTGTACACACAAGGTTAATGTTTGTGATAAAACATTGTGTTACACTGAATATGAATTAAATCAAACATGACACCATACAAAACGATATTTCGCCTTGAAATATACAACATGCATGGGGTGTCCGGCGATGTGTTGCATACATCAGTGCTCTTTGTTTAAAGTTCAATGTCACAACTAATGTCAAAGGTTGTGTTCTATCTTTTCCGTTCTCTTACTGTTAATTATTTTGAGGATTCTTATTAATTTTCATCGGAATATTCCCCATAACTAGAGGATGTGTAACACACAACCCTTTGCTTATAATTTAAATGCCAAAGCCATAGTTCAGAATGCAGGGTCATGACCTTTGATTTCCATTTTACTCATATGTTTCGGTGGCATTCTTTCACAATCTGTTGTACGGACTGTTTCGTTTTAAAAATAAAGCTTTTTATGCAATATTTGTTCTTAAAATGTTTCATGTGTGATACATTTGAAACTTCCAACAGTGCACACTTTTTATATAAAGCAGACCTCATACTGTTTTGAGGTTTAGTGCCTAGCTTGTCTCATCTTCATTTATATTATGTGAGTATTTACAGGCATAATATGGTAACACAGGTTGGTTCATGAAATTATTCTGCAAAGTAATGGTTGCAGTTACTTTTATGTGATTTGCGTGCCTTTTATGTATCAGTTTTCACATGGACAAATGCAAACTGTATTGCAATTTAAATTCGTTCTTTTGCCACGGTGTAATGCATAAGTAATATTGAAGTTAAATAATGGAAACTACAGCGCAACATCTTACTATGCAATCAACCATAGAAATACTTAGTATGTAGGGTTTAATACAAACAGACACGCTGTAGTTCACCATATAATTAGGTATATTAAACAGAGTGAGACATTTGATCAAAGCAGAATACGTGCACTAACGCAACATACCATGCATGTAACCACAGCGAGACGAGGAAATAACACAAGTCACAGGCTGTCGCACATGAATAAATAAGGAATTGATTTAGGTAATTATTGTGCAATCTGTAACATTTTGCCTTCAGCCGTAAACACTTTGCTAACAATTTTTTGAGTAAAATTTGCCCCGTTGGTTGAAGTTTTGTAAAAAACGTTAAGTTCAATTATGAACAAAAATCCAGTAAGACGCAGTTGTACTCGATATAAATACTACAATGTATGCTAATAAATTCGACTGAAATGGGCATATCGAAAGCTAAAACGTTATTATATATTTTTAAGATGAGAGAACATTTAACTGAGAATATTTAATTGTTAAACGCTTTGTCATTAAAAAAAATATAAATGGCCTGGAGACACTTTTCTCGTGTTTAGAAATACAGGTGGTTGTATAAAATGTTGTTAAACTTTATATTAAAATGCACGAGTTGTGAGAGCGTCACTTTGAATCTCACCGGAGGCGTGTATCGAACAATATAGTGCACGGATGTATTTGCTTAACGATTACCACTCTATCAGTGTAAAATGAAAATACATCCGCGAAAAAGAGAAATGCATTATTTTAAAACGTGTCTATAGGCAAGTAAGGGGAAAAACCATCGATGACGCGCATTTGTCTCTAAAGATATGAGTAACAAGTTCCAGTAAGTGTAAACGTAGATTATACATTTTTTTAATTGTGTTAAGATTTAAGCTAAGTTTGCACCGATTTTGATAGTTTGCTGAGCCCATGTATGTTTCTAAACAAAGCCCCGAAATAATTTAAAGCTATAATAAATTGACAAAACTAAAGGCTTCTCTAGAGAAAGCGTGTTTAAATCTTACTATAGTAGATAAAGCCTGAGAAGAAATGTGGTAATATGGAAAATACCGGCGATTATACGAAAAGTACTGAGTAATTTGGTTTCGAGCTTGTTTTTAATTAAATTTTATCTCATCCTATTCTAATATACCATTTTCAAGCAAGCATGAATATAACATAAATTAACACAGGCATAAACATGTCAGACGTCAATTATGTGATCTTTTTTTATTTGTAATATTCAACTTATTTATAAACTTGTTGACTTAAATGTAAGCTTTTGCAAATATATAAACAGTCGTAAAATGTCGATGCGTACTGCAAATACAAAGCTATTTGTTATTTGTGAGGCAATTGTAATTTTGATGCATGAATTTGTCATTTATAAACACGCTTAAAATAGTAAATTACGTGAATCTAACACTTTTGTATTACATCTATAAACCGCAGTCCAATTGAATATGCAAAGTCCCCGCAATATGATTGCGAAAGTACGCGAATCAGGTTTCAATACCCGCCCGTATGGTATGCGCTGGTTTAACAAATCCAGTTTGGTATTCGATGTGTCACGATGTGAAACTACGCAATTATAGGAATATGGAATTAACTATCCTGCCACGGATATTTGTCGTTTGGATTGTGCTTTTTATCCTTCACCATAGATTTGCTCTCTCAAGTAAGAGAATTTTAATTAAATAATAATAATAATAATAATAATAATAGTAATAATAATAATAATAATAATAACAATAATAATAACAATAATAATAATAATAACAATAATAATAATAATAATAATAATAATTAAAACAATGACAATAACTATAATAAAATTATTATAATGGCGATAATGATAATAATAACGATGATAATAATTATGATACTACTACAACTAATTTTATTACTACTTATACTAATAATACTGATGATGATGGTGATGATGATATTGATGATGATAATGATGACGATGATGATCATGATGACGATGATGATCATGATGATAACAACTAAAAGTCAAAGTTTTAATATATATCTTCAATATTGATTAATTGATATTGTGTAATCGATTAGGATTTAAACTATCCGAGACGGAATTCCATGAAAAATGAAATTCTTGTTGGCCATTTGATACACTATCGACAACACCATGCAAATAAATAAATAATAATAATGATACTAAAAACAATAATGAAAATGATGAAGAAGATGGTGATGATGATATCACTATAATTATTATTATTATTATTATAAAAATAATAATAATAATTATTATTATATATAATATTTATGCTGGTGATAATATATAATAATTACGCCCATACACAGAAATATCTGGACTTCTTACACAGAAACACATGACTTGACGCTCATATAACTTTTCCGAACTCTATGGTCGTTACTAAATCAACTTGCGCATGGTTTTAGTGACACTGAACCAGCCGGAAAATCTGACGTGTATATCGTACAACTTCCAGAATCTTACATGCTCCTTCTCCCTAGATCGTAAAGGAGTCGCTGATCGTAAGGTTAACTGGACCATGGAATATCAAACGTAAGTCTTGCACACATTGCCATGATGGCTATCTTGTACGCGCGGTGGTTGCATGATTGGTACACGGGCTTTTCATTTAGGCAATCCTGCTTATATCGCCGCTCCGGCGCATGTGAGCTTGGTTAATGGTCAACATACTGGACAGATAGGGTTTCCACACATAGGGTTTATTTAAACCTTTTAGAGTCTTGCCAATTACTTAGGTTAAGAATAAAAGTGCTTTAACACACTCCAGGCAGGTGCGGGCGGATCTGTTTACGTATTTTAAACGTATTCATGTAAAATCAATGTAACCAAGGGCCTCAAGAATATTAAAAAATATTTGGGACCGTTTCCTATGTCGAACCCTGTGTGAAGAAGATAATGAGAACATTTCGAAAATAGTTTGAACAAAAATCAAAGCTAGGAAATCCTCGATCGCTATGCGGACACCATATCCACCACGAAGACACGACCTACATGGTAGAGGAAACTCATGGCGGGATAGTTAATTAATAATTGCACAACTTCTAAAAAAAAATAAAAAAATGGACATATCACAACTGTTCATAATGTTGTAATGAATAACCTATGTCTTTGGATAAACAAATACGTTAACTCATCATTTTACACTGTCGTCTCGATGAAATGAGCGCGATTGCTTATGTTCGGTTACGACTATAAGAATGTGTGCCACGATTAAAATCGAAGTCTTAATCACGATTATGTTTACGCTATTTATTTAGCAGTCTTTATCGTGAAGTTCTAGTGGTGATTTTAATTGATCGGTTCGAGTATTTTCGGATCTTAAAACAATTTAAGTCGCGTTCTGAGAAAAATGGGCATAATGCATGTGCGTAAAGTGTCGTCCCAGTTTAGCCTGTGCAGTCCGCACAGGCTAATCAGGGACGACACTTTCCGCTTTAATGACATTTTTCGTTTAAATGAAGTCTCTTCTTAGCAAAAATCCAATTTTGGTGGAAAGTGTCGTTCCTGATTAGCCTGTGCGGACTACACAGGCTAATCTGGGACGACACTTTACGCACATGCATTAACACCAGTTTTCTCAGAACAAGGCTCATTTTTTAAATCGGCTTAATCATTGATTTTTTTTATTAATTTCGAACAGTCAAAAATAATCCACGATTTACATGATCAACTATTTAAAAATGTCAATCTGGGTCATCAAATCTGATCGTATCGTATCGTAAAAAATCGCCTCAGATCTTATCGATTCGTATATCATCCGATCAGGTAATAGTCCTGGCTACAAACTGAATAACATCGCTAAAATCGTAACAGATATCTTCCTAACAACCATATAGCGCGTCATTTGATACTTGGTAATAGCTCCACTCCCAAAATATGCGTTCTGTACGTAATATCGTTTATTCAAGAATAAAAAATCGTTTATTAAACTAACTGAGAATGAAGTACTACATACCGTATTTCACACTTAAACCCAGCGAAATTGATGTTGATATTACATGAATGCTTTTAATATTTAGAACACGATATTTCATGTTAACCAAAAACTTCTTTTAAATAATACATATTTATTTTCAAATGTTTGCTTTTATATTCTATATTAAATTTTCGCACACTATTCACGCCGATATACATTTACATTGCACACTGTACAACCCCTCCCCCCACTTACACCTAAAAGACAACGACAAAACACAAAAATAACAAATAAATTGATAGTTTCGATAACATTTGATTTAAAAAGTTCACTTCACAGTTTCGGTTACAACTGATTTATTTCTTCATTTACAGACGTGTCTTTCGTGGAATCGATACGTATTAGCACGTACACACGCGCGTTTCTTTATACTTTAGTGTATAGCTGAAACAATTCTCATTGTTAATGTTGTACTGATCGGCTTGTCTTTTATCATTTTTTATTCGCGGTACAAATATGATAATTACGTTGGCATCAGTGAGGTCTTGTTCAATCCTTAATTGCACGGTAATTTACCCATTCATGGCTAGATCTAGAAAAAAGGCCTTGGCAAACAGCGTAGACCCAGATGAGACGCCGCATGATGCGGCCAGGGTCTGCGCTGTTTGCTTAAAGGAATTTCCGAAAGAAATATTCTAAATATAGAAATAAATTTACATCCCCAATTTTTGAAATAAATTGATCCAATTTAGAAGGATTGGAGAGTCCACTAGGCTTAAATGGATTAAATACTGTGTCGTCTTAATCGTGCAGTCTTCATTTACTTGTGAAGTCACCATGATTTAAACTTAAGTTTGTTTTTTGGCTGTATCGCTGTATAAGTATGTCATTTGGTTTGTTAGAACTTTTACAAAAGATCTGTTTTGCAAAAGTATAATAAATTAATAATCAAGTACGTGTTAAATTTCGAACAGGATAGTATTTGGTTTATTTTAAGAAGATCTGAGATTGTATGCGTGTGTTTTTTACCAATTGTTTAAAGATTTGTAAACAGGGGTCCCATTCCCGCAATTAAAAATCTGTCCATTGTTCCTTACTTAATTTACTTCAAGATGAAATATTTTCGTATGTGACAACCTCAAGATGGTAATCATTACCCAAGGGTCGGTCAAAGCTCACGTTGATGTGGGCCCAATAGTTGGCGTAGACTTTAAAAGCAAATTGAAAGTGGTTTTGTTTCCTCCGAAACCGCAATGGCTATAGGTTATTTGACATTAAATATTGTATACATGTAGTTGTCTTCTAAACCACCAGCGGTTTAATAACGGCCTTGTATCCATCTTAATAACTTTCATGTGATAGTAAAGGGACCCGTGAAACACATGAATTGGTTCGATGGGAAAATGTTCTAAGGGTTTAGTTTTCAAAACCTCCATCTCTGAAACTGAAAATCTCATAGTATTATCTAGTAACGTCGATACATTATGTAAGTTATATAAATATTCCTCACCAAAGACCAACACAAAAGGCGAAACTAGCCACCTCCAAGTGACACGTGATTTAGTAGATTAAAATAGCAAAAACTACCTCTAATGTTATCTTCTAAATCTGCACGTTCCGATCATGATACAGATCCATAATATGCATGAGTTATTTGTATGCGTTTTATTAAAAGATGCACAGCTTATAAAATGATTTAGGTTTCAAACAACTAGTTATCTCATTTGATTTATATAAGATTGACGTTGAATCGTTTTATCCCATGTTAAACGTCCATGCTGTTATTCTGTTTTTCAGCAAGCCATTCCGAGATTGGACGGCGCTGCCTCCTTGGAAATGCAATCTCGCGGCGTTCACGTGTGCATGGGACAGCGTCATGGAAAGATCTAACTGGACCTTTAACCGCGCCACGTCGCACTACCTTATCCGTATTAAAGTCGAGACTCAAAACACATCGTTTTGGAGTCGGCATTGGAATGTGAGCACTTCTGCAATAGGTAAATACCGCAAAATGACATTGTTTAATTTTAACTTCAAATCTATATGCATGTCATTTTGTATTTTATAGGTCTTTGTTTTGACGCTTGTGGTTTTTCTTTTAATGTGGACACGAGATCCAAGCTGGATCACATAAAAGTAACCAATAAAAAAGCGCTGTTCTCGGTGGTTTTCAGTCACAAGTTTAGATAGTGCAACTGGCTACGTTTTCCTTGTCAAGCCGCGAAAAAGGCACCAGGTTATCATTACAAAGAGAATTAAAAAAAAGGGGGAAATAAATAAAAAAAAATATTCCCAACCTACATTTACAGTGATTTATGCGTCCCTTTATTCATATTAATTTATTTGTTAGTTAAGAAAATGCCAGTTCCTTATTCGATTTGAATAAGATTACGTATTAAAACCGAATAAGGAACTATTCTATCATTATATAAAACAATGTAGAAATGTACTGCAATTAATATATTTTATACCCGACCTACATTCACAAGAATTTTCGTTAATTTATTCGTCTCGTTGGTTCATTTTTGATTTATAGACAGAACATTCCAGTTCCTAATTCGATTTGAATAACGAATAAGGAACCAGTTCCTTATTCCTTATTCAAACTGAATAATTACCCTGATTATCATTACTGAAAACTAAGTAGACATGTATTGTAATTAGTTTTTTTGATATACAACCTATATGTGTATATATATATATATATATATATATATATATATATATATATATATATATATATATATATATATATATATATATATATATATATATATATATATATATATATATATATATATATATATATATATAATGATGTTCATTTATATGCGGTTAATTTAGGATTGCTTCATTGATGTTTAAGTAATGATGTTTAAGTTTTATTCGGCTTGAATAAGGAACTGGTTCCTTTTTTCTTATTCAGCCGCGAAAAATGAACTGGATTATAAATAAAAACAAACATGTTGAAATGTACAAGATTGAACTTTTATACCACATGCATGGTAAATAATGTAATATGATTTAGGTTTTGTTGATGTGAAGTTAGTATTTTAATTAGAAAATATCGGTCTAGTTAAAACAAGAAATCCTATGCAAGCGCGAAGAAGAAACATGAATATGTAGCGTAAAACATAAAGTAAATTTAATCGAGTTATTTTGTTTTGATCTACTTAAGAATTGTATGCCTTATTTTTCTTTAAAACATTATATCAAATATGTTAAGCTTCAATAAGGAATAAGGAACAGCTCCTTATTCCTTTTTCGCAAAGGAACTAGGAAAAAGGAACCAACTTACCCTCCATATGAGAGGCCGATATTCAAATGCTTTACATCGCAAAATTGAAGTGCAAAGATTTCTGAAAATTCCACTTAAAATGCGCTTGATCCATGGTGTTTCCTTTCCTATACATTCGTACATATGGTTAACCAGGAATATTATTACACACTTTAACACGTATAAGCTGCTCTAAATACTATTACACACTTTAACACGTATAAACTGCTCTAAATATTAATACCAAATATAAATTGTTTCATTATACTGAAAAAGGTAACAATTGACATTTTATAAACAAAGATAACTCGCTCAACAATAAAATATACCAGGAGGAGTTTCTTAAAATAAGGTATGGTGCTTATGTGAAATGGATTTAAATATTAAGAAGTTTTTGTATGGGGGTTGGATAACGCATAAGGTACCTGTAACATTTGACTTTATTCAGCTTAATGACCAGCGTTAAATGTTCAACACGTTTACAATATCACATCATAGTATTAACAATTTTATCTTCTATTTATTTCCATAATTTGATACTTGATAGCGAACACATTATGTATTACGCGATATTACGCATGTTATCTCGTTTAAAGCATGAATTGATTATGTCTTTGAAATTTAACTTAGTTACTTAATTTCGATACTTTTTCGGCGTCTTAAATGACTTGCTTTGTAGCAAAAAAAGTTTTTCTAAAGGAAGATCTGTGAGCATCATATAAGAGATGAAATGTGAACTCTAAACACGTGGTAGATTACTAGTTTACATTCACTGATAATGCTACAAACATGGAAGCATATTTGTTCATATATGAGATGAACTATGAATTTTAAACACAGTTAAAATATTTGTTCAGATAAGATATTTAATGTACACGTTACACATAGACTGGTGAACTCTGAACTCTACACCACAGGGAAAAGTCTCGATATTTTACTATATACTATATATACTAGTATATATATAGTATATAGTAAAACTAGAGACTTTTCCCTGTGCTCTACACATAATGAAAATATTTCTTTAACCAGAAATGAACTGTGATTTCTACACAGATGAAATAATATTTGTTTATATTAGTGATTAACTATGAACTTGACACACACACACAGGTACTTGAACATTTGTTTTGGTCCTTATATATATATAATACGATAAAAGGTATCCAACGATGATTTCACAGGTGTATTGAATAACACAATGCAACAGCATAAAAGATCAAACAATGCACACATACACAGGTACTTGATTTTTTTGGTCCTTATATATATAATAAGCTCATTATATATATAAGGACCAAAAAAAAAATCAAGGACCTGTGGACACACAGTTCGGATATTTGTTAACATTTGATATGAACTGTGAACTATGCTCACAGTTGCACATCGAATATTTCTCTTAGAAATAAACATGCTTGTTACCAACCCGATATTGCTTCAGCAATGGTTTGGCATTCTCTTTCTACGACTGTCATACGTACGGCATTGTATATTATTCTAATAACAAGTTATAATTTCTTTAACACAACTAAATACCGTACATATTCGTTCGAACTAACAGCACATGAACCAGATTAATAGAAACATGTTATCGGGTTAAATTAATTTACTGTCTAATGCACAAAGATCTACTTTAAGTGAAACCTGGTCGTGTGCGGTCGTTAAACGCCACGCTTGAAAATGCGTCGCTGCTGTTGAATTGGAAAGTCCCGATTTACCTGAGCAGGACGGACTTCGACCCTCTGGACTTCCGCATACGTTTACAGGACAGGCAAGTCTGGGACAACAGGACGGTAAGAAAGCTAGGGCGACTGTTGTAACAATCATATGTCGGTCGTTTAGAAAAGCTTATCAGCTGCCCTGAAGTAGACAAAAACATTTCTGAAAAAAACAATCACTATCATATATATATATATATATATATATATATATATATATATATATACATATATATATATATATATATATATATATATATATATATACATATATATATATTACAAGGTATATATATAACAAGGTATCAAAATGAAAATCATCCGAAAACAGGGTGCATCGTTCTGAACAGCTATAACTGCATCAATTGTGCAGCGATTTCCATGAACTTGATCTTATTCAACGCAGAAATGAATTTCCTTTCTGTAAATGTACATATTTTGTTATAGTTCTACAAATGCTGGGTCAAATTTTAAGAAATAACACGATACACAACTCGCTGCCCAATTAATTAAGATCTGGCTGTTTAAAGCGATGCATCCGTTTTGGGGTCGTTTTGAGTTGAATACCTTGTTATATATACGTTTGAATGTGATTTTTTTTCAGAGATGACTTTTCGTTATATTTTTTTATTTTTTAAAATGATGTTTTAACTAATTAATATCATAGCCACACGCTAACCACCTGTGAAATAACATACTAGTTTTTTATGTTCTTCTGAATGATTTTGTTTTTTCAGATCTATGTCCGCGCAGTGAATAATTCATCCAATCCTAATAACGACTTTTGTTACAACGTTAGCATGTTGCTAGGGAACGCCAACTACACAGTGACTGTGCAGGTGAAACCATCACAGGCTCCCTCAGATCTTTACTGGAGTGACCCAGAAACAGAGACATTCAACACCAATGCCACAGGTAAATAGGGTGGTGACAATAAGCACTCCTGCCATTGGTAAAATGGTACCGTGACAGTCAGCTGTCCTGCTACAGGTAAATAGGGTGGTGACAGTCAGCTACCCTGCCACATGTAAATATGGTACAGTGACAGTCAGTACTCCTGTCAGAGGTAAATATGGTACAGTGACAGTCAGCAATCCTGCAAGAGGTAAATAGGGTGGTGACCGTCAGCACTCCTGCCACAGGTAAATATGGTACAGTGACAGTCAGTACTCCTGTCAGAGGTAAATATGGTACCGTGACAGTCAGCTGTCCTGCTAGAGGTAAATAGAGTGGTGACAGTCAGCACTCCTGCCACAGGTAAATATGGTACAGTGACAGTCAGTACTCCTGTCACAGGTAAATATGGTACAGTGACAGTCAGTACTCCTGTCACAGGTAAATATGGTACAGTGACAGTCAGCAATCCTGACAGAGCTACATAGGGTGGTGACAGTCAGCACTCCTACCACAGGTAAATAGGGTACAGTGACAGTTAGTACTCCTGTCAGAGGTAAATATGGTACAGTGACAGTCAGCAATCCTGCCAGAGGTACATAGGGTGGTGACAGTCAGCACTTCTGCCAGAGGTAAATAAAGTACGGTGACAGTCAGTACTCCTGTCAGAGATACATATGGTACAGTGACAGTCAGCAATCCTGCCAGAGGTACATAGGGTGGTGACAGTCAGCACTCCTGCCAGGGGTAAAAAAAGTACTCTTGTCAGAGGTAAATAGGGTACAGTGAAAGTCAGTACTCCTGTCAGAGGTTAATATGGTACAGTTACAGACAGCAATCCTGCCAGAGGTAAATAGGGTACAGTGACAGTCAGCACTCCTACCACAGGTAAATAGGCTACAGTGACAGTCAGCACCTCTGCCAGAGGTAAATAGGGTACAGTGAAAGTCAGTACTCCTGTCAGAGGTAAATAGGGTACAGTGATAGTCAGCACTCCTGCCAGATGTAAATAGGGTGGTGACAGTCAGCACTCCTGCCAGGGGTAAAAAAGTACAGTGACAGTCAGCACACCTGACAGAGGTTAATAGGGTACAGTGACAGTCAGCACTTCTGCTGGGGGTAAATAGGGTACAGTGACAATCAGCATTCCTTCCAGAGGTAAATAGCTTACAGTGACAGTCAGCACTCCTGCTAGGGGTAAATAGGGTACAGTGACATTCAGAACTCCTGCTATGTGTAAATAGGGTACAGTGACAGTCAGCACTCCTGCCATGGGTAAATAGGGTACAGTAACAGTCAGCACTCCTGCTAGGGGTAAATAGGGTACAGTGACAGTCAGAACTCCTGCTATGGGTAAATAGGATACAGTGAAAGTCAGCATCACTGCTAGGGGTAAATAGGGTGCAGTGACAGGCAGCAATCCTGCTAGGGGTAAATAGGGTACAATGACAGTCAGAATTCCTGCCAGAGGTAAATAGGGTACAGTGACAGTCAGCACACCTGACAGAGGTAAATAGGGTACAGTGACAGTCAGCACCCATGCTAGGGATAAATAGGGTACAGTGACAGTCAGAACTCATGTCACATGTAAATAGGGTACAGTGACAGCACTCCTGCCAGATGTAAATATGGTACATTGGCAGTCAGCACTCCTGTCACAGGTAAATAGGGTACAGTGACAGCACTCCTGCCAGATGTAAACAAGGTACATTGACTGTCAGCACTCCTGTCACGGGTAAATAGGGTACAGTGACAGCACCCCTGTCAGATGTAAATAGGGTACATTGGCAGTCAGCACTCCTGTCACAGGTAAATAGGGTGGTGACAGTCAGCACTCTTGCCACAGGTAAAAAGGGTACAGTGACATTAAGTAATTCTGTCAGAGGTAAATATGGTCCAGTGACAGACAGCAATCCTGCCAGAGGTACGTAGGGTGGTGACAGTCAGCACTTCTGCCACAGGTAAATAAGGTGGTGACAGTCAGCACTCCTGCCAGAGGTAAATAGGGTGGTGACAGTCAGCACTCCTGCCACGTGTAAATTGGGTACAGTGACAGTCAGCACTCGTGTCAGAGGTAAATAGGGTACAGTGAAAGTCAGAACTCTTGTCAGAAGTAAATAGGGGACAGTGACAGTCAGCACTCCTGCCAGAGGTAAAAAAAGTACAGTGACAGTCAGCACACCTGACAGAGGTAAATAGGGTACAGTGACAGTCAGCATTTCTTCCAGAGGTAAATAACGTACAGTGACAGTCAGCACTCCTGCTAGGGGTAAATAGGGTACAGTGGCAGTCAGCACTCCTGCTAGGGGTAAATAGGGTACAGTGACAGTCAGAACTCCTGCTAGGGGTATAGGGTACAGTGAAAGTCAGCACCCCTGCTAGGGGTAAATAGGGTACAGTGACAGGCAGCACTCCAGCTAGGGGTAAATAGTGTACATTGACAGTCAGAATTCCTGCCCGAGGTAAATAGGGTACAGTGACAATCAGCACACCTGACAGAGGTTAATAGGGTACAGTGACAGTCAGAACCCTTGCTAGGGGTAAATAGGGTACAGTGACAGTCAGAACTCCTGCCACAGGTAAAAAGGGTACAGTTACAGCACTCCTGCCAGAGGCAAGTAGGGAGGTGACAGTCAGCACTCCTGCCACATGCAAATAGGGTACAGTGACAGTCAGCACACCTTACAGAGGTAATTAGGATGCAGTGACAGTCAGCACCCCTGCCACAGGTAAATATGGTGGTGACAGTCAGCACTCCTGCCACAGGTAAATCGGGTACAGTGACAGTTGTGCTTACAATCAGCACTCCTGCCAGAGGTAAATAGGGTGGTGACAGTCAGCACTTCTACCAGAGGTAAATAGGGTGGTGACAGTCAGCACTCCTGCCACAGGAAAATAGGGTACAGTGACAGTTGTGCTAACAGTCAGCACTCCTGCCAGAGGTAAATAGGGTGGTGACAGTCAGCACTCCTGCCAGAGGTATATAGGATGGTGACAGTCAGCACTCATGCCACAGGTAAATAGGGTACAGTGACAGTTGTGCTAACAGTCAACACTCCAGCCAGAGGTAAATAGGGTGGTGACCGTCTAAACTCCTGCCACAGGTAAATAGGGTGGTGAAACGTTTGAAACAAGACATGATTGGCATCAACATGAATATACAAATTTTCATTACTATTTTTGTTCAGTGAAACAGCATATCAAAAAGTTATATAGCAATAAATGGAAGCAATTTATATATATTTTCTTTCCAGAAGTAGAATTAATATCCTAAAGGTCTGCAACAATACTTAATGTTGACATTGAATGCACCTTACCTTTATAAGTACACTAATACCGCGTTGGCCTGTTGTAGCTCCGACAGAGGCTCCAACTATGGCAGATGGGGGCTTTGTTGTGAACGAGGTCGGGCAAAGCTGTGCGAAGGACTTTGTAAATGTGACATTCTACTGGAAGGTAAATGTGGAAAAGAACATTGAAATGGAGCAATAAAACTAGCACTTTACGAATATAGGTTAAAATACTTAAACCGTAATTAATGTAGTTATTTTTAAGTAGGTTGTAATTGATATCGCTAAGCTATCCGTGTTTATCCATGTGTTATTTATGCCTAACGATCTGTCGCCGTGAACAAAGTCTAGCATGCTGCAAATAAGAGCGTCCTCCTGATGACGCAGATGCTGATAAAATAGCGAGACAATTATGCATTAAAGTTCCGTCAGTAAGTCATCAGCACGTGTTTTACATTTGCACGTATACCTTAATTCAAAGTGCGTTCTATCTTAGATTTTCACAATGACATGCTTTTTTAGAATCCCCACGTAAAATACTTGCGGGGAAAGAACGATAGCTACAAGATCAACATAGAAAACTCGAAAACTATAACAACAAGCACGTCGATGACACCGTTCTTAACAACGTGTTTGAACAGATTAGGCGATTACTTTGTGAATGTGCGGATGGTCAACGATGTTGGTGGTGAATCTCCTAGATCTTCTAACGTGACGTGGGGGCCTTGGAAGAAAGGTACAACCCCATTATGTTTCAAAGTGTCTAATGAAAACGTGACTACACGACGGATTAAGGGGAATACACAATTGATTATTGTTTTTATTTATTAACGAAATGAGTGAATTTTAAGGATTGCATCTTCACACAAGCAATTCGTCTATTTCTATGCAAAGTTGGGTTTGCAAGACGTTTACGATGTGTTCTGACTGGTAAACAAATCACATTTGTGAAACGTATTTAGGAAGTGATATATTTTTTATCTATAACAAAAATCGACATCTGTATTTTTAGTATCCAGAGCTCGAGTAGATGTTGTGATTGTTCAGGAAGCGAGTGACGGTGTAATATTGGAATGGTCACCACCAAGTGACATTTGTAATGCCATCTCCAACGTCACATATTACTGGTGCAAATCCCACAGAGAAAGTGATGATATTAGACTTGCTAATTGTGAGGTTTGTATGCTATATTAGTTTTGATTAGTATAAAATACCTCTTCATTATACCCCCACTAAACGAAGTTTAGGGGGTACATAGAAGTGAGCTTGTCTGTCGGTCGGTCTGTCGGTCGGTCCGTGTCCGCTCTCTAATTCAAGTAGTTTTCATCCAATCTTCACCAAACTTGGTCAGAAGTTGCATCTAGATGATGTCTAGGCCAAGTTCGAACATGGATCATGGCAGGTCAAAAACTAGGTCATGGGGTCACTTATGCGTTTTAAACATTGAGCATGGTGTCTGCTCTCTAATTTAAGTATTCTTCACCAAACTTGGTCAGAATTTGTATCTAAATGATGTCTAGGTCAAGTTCGAATATGGGTCATGCCGGGTCAAAAACTAGGTCACATGGTCACTAAGTACGTTTTACACTTTCAGCATGGTGTCTGCTTTCTAACTCTAAGTAGTTTTCATCTGGTCCTCACCACACTTGGTTAGAAGTTGTATCTTGATGATGTGTAGGTCAAGTTCGAACATGGGCAATGCAGGGTCAAAAACCAGGTCACGGGGTAACTTAATGCGTTTTAAACATTGAGCATGGTGTCCGCTGTTTTTTGTGAAGACAACATGCAAAATATTCTGTGTCAATGCGGCATGTGGGGGTATTCGTCACGTCTGTGACAAAGCTCTAGTTTGAAATATTAAAGATACGTTTAGAAAGAGTTGCAACGTTTATACATGCACCCTTGTATATATTTTTTTTTAATTCCAATTATATTCAATAATTGTTTCATATGAGTTTTCCGCATATGTTTTATCACAGGCTTGGCGAATTTGTCTTTATTACAAATAGACTGCACACACCAATTTTGAAATTTGTTTTGTGCTGTTTCAAATAGAGTGTATGTTTATTATTTTATCAATAAATATTAATCATGACGTTCGTTGAAATTGATTTTTTATGTGCGACTTTTAACGTGCTTGCAAATGTCCATATTTATACAAAATTTCCGTTAGAACCTAATCATAGTTTCGTATTTTATATTCGAAAAACGTTTGATGACGGGCTTGTCGATTTTATCTCATACAAATTGACTTTATAAATACTTGTGTTATTTAAAACATTCAAATCAAATAAAATGTGTGTATTAAGGCGACCTTTCCATTTTCGATCAAGCAATAAAAAACTGTTACAATTTAACAGCAGCAAGTTAATATTTCCTCTTTTTGAATAGCTGAAATAGAAAAAAAACAACAACTGCAGTCAACGTATTGTAAATATAGTTTAACTTAGGTTTGTTGTATCACAACTTGTTTCAGACATTAAATTGGAAGAGGAATGACACAATAGACGGACTTTGTAACGGCTCGGTCCATCACTGGCTTTACAATACTGGTGACCCATCAGGCATGCGCTATGCTGTCTCAGGCATGCGCTATGCTGTCTCCATAGCAACCAGTAATGGTACTGGGGGCATGGTGTGGGACAAATATCGCTATGGAAACTACAATGCTTGTAAGTTATTCTGTACTTGTGCACAAATAAATGGTTTGGTATGCGTAATGACGAATAGTAATTACTTCATTGGCTACATCGCAAAGTTGAATAATTAAAAAATGAGGCTGGCTTTAAATAAACCATGAGCTCACGTCAAGATAATAACTCGTTTGCAAGTAAAATTGTTCACATTGTATTTCATGAATAATTTACGAGATGATATAATAAGACAAAACATGCAACAATCAATAAGATAAAAACAAACTTTTCTATACAGAATAAAATTGATATTTTGTATGAACTCATTTATTTAGTGTCATTTAAATAAGAACAGTAGTGATTATGTTCAAATACAACTGTCATTAAATTCGTGAACAAAAGCATGATATCAGTTTTTTGTTCAATTGCATTTATTGGCAGTGCAAATACCTTGTTGAAAAAAATGGCACTGCAAATACCTTGTTGAAAAAAATAGACGGTTATTTACCAATACAAAATGTGAAGCATATGAATGCCATCGAAATAATATCCAATGACTTGCAGTGCCGGCACAGCTAAATTACCAAGTTTCAATATCTACGGATGCTAAGACATCGATGACGGTCAAGATATTGAATCACGAGTTCCCACAGGTTAATCAAGGGGGTAAACCTAGCGCATTTCAAGTGATTTACAGCGAAGTTACCACCCCTGGTTCGGCTTGTCCTTTAGGTCAGTATTTATGTTAGAATCAGTCTTCGTACCGTGTTCAGTGAGCAAGTCATATTGATATTATCATAGAACAAAGCTCCTAAAATTCTAACTGTAAGAACAAAAAATAAGCTTTGGCGCCAGTATATATGTTTGATATGTCGCATTTAACAACAAACATACCCTCAGCATATACGTGTTGAACTCAGACAGAATTTTTGAAAACCTAAAGCAACTAATGAATTGTAAAAACTGTGTTGATATCCATGTATGGTTTATTATTTACAGAAAAACCACCAGCTAATTATACAGCAAACTACTTGAAGTCAGAAATAACCATAGCTCAATTAAAGTCAGGAGCAACATATGTTGTGTGCGTACGAGGAGTTAACCACGTAGGGTCAGGATTATACGGGCAACCGTTTGTTCTGCAGCTTCCCGAAGGTAGCTTAAGCGCATAATAATTTCAAAATCAAATCGTATTAAGTCATTGTATATATTGTTTTTGTTTTCGCTTGATTAAGACTATTTTTCCAAAGTATAGTAAATAAGTATATCTGTTCAATATAGTAAATATAAATATTTGTTTACTAATGTTGCTACAAATCTATTCACAGCGATAAGAACATATTCAACTTTAGGAACACCCAGTCCCTTACATTATGTGCAGGGCTTATATCAACAACATAAATGTCATTATTGTATTATGTTTTCAGAGTCCATATCGTCACTGTTGGTTGGCATTGTAGGAGCATTTATTGTGGGAATGTTCGTACTTTTAATAGGTTGTCTGTAAGTTGACGAGAATAGATAGTTGAATTGAAAACTTACATAAATGTGCTGGATAAATGTTTGTTCAAAGATCCATAAAACCATCGTTGTTCATGTATACAGAACTTTGTTCGATATGCGGCAACATAACAAAATAATCCAGAAATAAAAATGCAGTGTAATAATGACACAGTATTTTACTTGTATGGCGTATTACGTCAAAAATCATGTAAATTACTATGTTTTCCTTCTTACTTCTTTCTTATATGTTGTGCTATGCTGTTCAATGTACTATTGTATACCACTTAGTAAAGCTATTATATTTCAGGTTACGGAAAGCCTTGCCAGAGATAAAGAACTATGTGAAAAGAAAAACAGACATCACAACAGTAAGTATTATGCATTTTTTTAGACAAACTTATTAAATAAGGATCAATTTAGTACGATGGCGTGAATAGCCATGTATGAAGATATAGCATGGCCGACATGTGATTCATATTGATGACATCAAACTTCAATTTAAGACCCAGTGTAACTTTATCTTTGAGAAAGGGCGTGTGCATATTAAAAGAGAGCGTATCACTTTAAGAAAGATCGCATTTGACCCTTGCTTATGCACGTATTGTATAGTACAAAAACAGAAAATATCCATTAACATGTAAGTGAAACTTAAGAAATATCAGTGATTGTGTGAAATTCAATATATATGTAAGCATTATACCATAATACAACACAATCCAGACCACATTAATGACTTTTTTTCTATTTCGATATTTTAGAGTCACTTGGGATGGAAAACAGGTGAGAGGTTTATGCAATCAAATTTAATTAAAAAAACATGTGTAATGTTGTATAGTTTCTTATTAAGCATCGATAATTTCGACTAATTTTAATTTAAAAATAAAATACAATATACAATATATTGTATTTGTGTATGACTCATTGTTATTTCCAAACATGCTTTGAAATATTATATTTACTAAGTTATTCCAATATCCAATACAATTGATTCTTTACAAGATACATTTTTCATCATATTCATCTTTTCCAGTTTGTGAACAACCAGAAAACATGGTCGTATCTACAGACTCCACACCTTCATCGGATAACGGCACTGTTTTGACAGAAATTGAGGTAATTGTTAATTTTTATTTGTAGTGGTGTTAAATTGTGTAATATTCTTATTTGAAGATTGAAAAATCTTTCTCTTTCAATCTTATATATTGAAATAATTTGAAAATCAGCGCGATCAAAATCTTTTTAAACGTAGGTCTAGGCGGTTTAGCATAAGCTCATAAGTGTTTAATCGCCATTAAGTATAATAAGATTGTTTTATGCATTCCACTGTATGATTGTTTTATATATATTCTAGACTGATTCGAATACAACACTAGTGGACGACTGCTCAGACGAAAGTTTGCTATGTCAGTCGTGCGAAACTTCTGTTCAACTAGTGGGCGACAACGCTCATTCACTGAATACCAAACGTTGTCAACCTGCCTACATTGGCGATTACAGCACGGTAGCGTGTAATGACATTTCTAACCATGCTATCACAACATACACTCACGATAACTGTGCAAGACCTTCGTTTGAGGTAAATTTTAATCGGATAGCATATATCCTTTAATATAAAAATAATAACATCGTATGACGGCCCAATATTTGTAATAGCATAACAAAACATAATCATGTCTCTCACACATGTGAGCATATATTTGTTTCATCGTGTTCTTTAATGTATTTTGTTGCAATATATTTGATTCTAAAAAAATCTGTTATGACTACATGAAGTTAAAATAAGTCTTTTATTTTAGGCGAACATCGATTCGATTTGGAGAGACGACGAAAATGGAAATGTTGAAGACAGACTTGAACATCCAATCCACTTACCTTGTATTCCACGTCCGAGAAACTTTGATTCGTGTTCATCAGCTGAAGAAGATGGGTTGGAACAACAAGATGAAAAGTCTTCATTAATGGTAAACGCGCTTATATTTAGAAAATTAAAACGAAATAGTATTCACCTATGTTGCGCGCACAATTGACTTAATAATTCTAACATGTGCATAGTCGTACATAAAAACACATGTATATGTAATAAATCAAAACAATATATGTCATTACAGATCAAGCTGAAAGCATCAAATAACGTAAATCATTCATTGACTGGTACGAATGTGGAAACGGCTCAAGACGGAGCGTGTTTTTGTTTGAATGAAGACAGTACGGTTTGCTGTTACACGAGTAAAGGTACTCCTGAAAGAGATCCAGAGATTGCTGGAAGTGCAATATGGAACGAACAAGGCCCTATGAAATATGAACAACACTTTTGTTTGAAATCAACACCATCATACACGTTTGAAGTTGCTATTGATCAGGGGTCATCTCGCAATGAAAATTGTGTCGCTGTTCTGTAAAAACATTCTTCAACAATCAGAGACAATAGTTTTAAAACGGCTTACCATCTTGCAGTTTTGGATGAAGATTAACATGCTGGCGCAGTATACACAGAATATGTCACACATCCAGAACAGATGTCGAATATTACCCTTCCAAACACCGAACACAGTGGAAATGTATCGAATCAATCAGAACCCCAAGGGGATGTAAATAGTTACCAAAGATATGTCTGCTCGGATAAGGACAATCTAGATGGCGGTTGTTACAAGATCGAAACAAGCGGAGCACTTGATAATGACATCTATATTAGTGACTGTAAGACGGGTATGCTTTTAAAACAAACTTTGAATAATGTTTTAAAAGATCCATGTTCGTGTGCTGCTACAGCAAACAGGTCTACATATACGACTAACACAAGTGCACATATAGAGAGTTTAAGCATTTAAATAAAACAAAAATACTATGTCGATTGCCGAGAAGACTCAGATGAGAATTTTATTTAGAAAAAACGATGAGGTTAACAGTCGATTTACTGACTTGAATCGAAGCATCTTATCTTATGCAACAACTGGCGAAGATAAACATGGAACCCAGTTTGTTTGTCAATATTTTAATGCATGTTGACCATGTTTGCGCATTTAAAGGATTCAATCATAAAGATTTTCAATCCATTATTGGAACATTATTTAGCTTTATTTAACAGTTTGTATCGGTATAACGTTGCCTGCGACATGTCACACACGAACAAAATAATTTCAGGCTGAGTGGTTAATAGTTTAAAGAAGCAAACAAGAAACAGTGCCTCAAGGTCAAATGGAAACATTCATTGTTTGCTATATATCTCGTTAATTTAAATATGTTTTGTTAACATACTCGTATCATTGTAATCGCGTTGTATAACTCATATAATATGCTTGGGCATTTAATGTTTAAAGAAATAATCAACTATTCACTACATTTGTTCTTACTTCTTGGAGTTCAATGCACGATAGCTTCCAATGTAGTAACCTACTTGTAAGCGATGTGCGCTGTTCCGTGTACTGTTCTATATGTGACGGACTTACAGGCCCCAAGTAAAGTGGCTTGGGTTGGAAATAGAAAACAAAACACTTCAGTTGTCTGCATCGTTGAATTTAGAATTCATCATCTAGTGTGCAAAAAATAATGTGCTTTTATTGTAACCACTTTATTTTGTATGTAAATCACCACATTCGTGTGAATAATAATGTCAAACATAGGATTTAATAAAAAGGTGTATGACCTACACCTCATACATACTGACGAAATACTATACTTTTGAAATAATGCCAACGATCTATACGTGAAAGTAAGAAAACACTCAAACAATCAAACAATCTTTTTTTCAAGATTTAAAAAGTTAATTAACATTTAGCAATGAAGGTGTACTGAGCACACTTTTATTGTCTGAATTAATGTAAATTAATGATAAGCAGAAAACGACATATATGAAGTAAAACGCGGTTATTTGAATAATCATAAGTATATATACAATCAAGTTGATAATATCATTATGCAGATTGAATCAGCATCGCATAATTTTATCCTTTACTATAAAAAAATTCGAGGCAAACAAATAATTTTATATAATTCACTTTTTCTGCCTCGAAGCATATGCATGTGGTTCGATTGCTATAGCATACTTCACTCGTCATATTCACTTGCATGCTATTACCGACTTGTTCACACATCGTTGCGATCATCTTTAGCACTTGAACGGTGTTTTCAACGCAGTTCTTAGATGCATCACACACACATTAATTACGGTGTGTTGTGCTATATTTCTTAGCGTATTTCGCATTATAAGATATTATTGATCATATATCAAAGCATACAAAACAGGAATACAAAAGACAAATGGAAATGAAATGTAACAAGGGCTGTTTGTAAAACATGCATGCCCCCAATATGGGCTGTCAGTTGTAGTGGCAGCCATTGTGTGAATACGTTTTTTGTCACTGTGACCTTGACCTTTGACCTAGTGACCTGAAAATCAATAGGGGTCATCTGCCAGTCATGATCAATGTTCCTATGAAGTTTCATGATCATAGGCCTAATTATTCTTGAGTTATCATCAGGAAACCATTTTACTGTTTCGAGTCACTGTGACCTTGACCGTTGACCTAGTGACCTAAATATTAATCGGGGTCATCTGCCAGTCATGATCAATGTACCTATGAAGTTTCATGATCCTAGGCGTAAGCATTCTTGAGTTATCATCCGGAAACCATTTTACTGTCTCGAGTCACTGTGACCTTGACCTTTGACCTAGTGACCTGAAAATCAATAGTGGTTATTTGCCAGTAATGATCAATGTTCCTATGAAGTTTCATGATCCTAGGCGTAAGCATTCTTGAGTTATTATCCGGAAACCATTTTACTATTTCGAGTCACTGTGACCTTTACCTTTGACCTAGTGACCTGAAAATCAATAGGAGTCATCTACCAGTCATGATCAATGTACCTATGAAGTTTCATGATCCTAGGCCTAAGCATTCTTGAGTTATCATCCGGAAACCATTTTACTATTTCGAGTCACTGTGCCCTTGACCTTTGACCTAGTGACCTGAAAATCAATAGGGGTCATCTGCGAGTCATGATCAATGTACCTATGAAGTTTCATGATCCTAGGCCTAAGCGTTCTTGAGTTATCATCCGGAAACCATCTGGTGGACAGACCGACGAACCGACCGACGGACCGACCGACACGTTCAAAACAATATACCCCTCTTCTTCGAAGTGGGGCATAAAAATAGGTAAACCGGCCACACGCTAATCATTCAAACATACAGTAGACTCTGCCAATTCCGGACTCTCTGAATACCGGAACTCTCCCGATTCTGGACGGTCGGGCCCGTCCCGTATTTTCTCCTTCTATTTCTTTTTTAAAAAATGTTGAATAAACCGAACTCTCTGAAAACCGGAAACCGGACGGGTATCTCCGTAAATTTGGTCATTTTCAACGTAAAATACATTGAGTATACCGGACGGTCTAAATTCTCAAGATGCCCAACATTTATCGCGCAATTATCGATAATCGGATTAAACATACCATAAAGGTGTCAAGTCGTTACCGCGCTATGGGAGTCCGATTAAGTAAAGTAAAACAAACTGTGAATGTCTATAATAGACGTGCGGTAACACCAAAAAGTGATTGACTCGATCGTTTAATTAATTATTTATTATCGCCTATGCTAAACAATTTAATTAAAAGATTAATGCATGCCGTTGCGACGATCACTTTCTTGTGATCTTCTAGGGTATTTTAAAAGATCTTATAGCCATGTTTTTAACGCTGAAATGGTTGTCTGTTTGTTTGTCAGATAAACTGTAAGAAATATGACTGTTAAATATCCATCTATCTGTATGCAAATTCATTCATTGCCGTTTACTAATTTCGAACGCATCTAAAATGTCGCAGCCTCCAGCTAAACGCAGACGCGTAGAGCTTACGTTAAAGGATAAGATAAAGCTCATCACGGAATCAACTGCTCAACCAAAACCATCTCTGAAGGCACTCGGCGATGCATACTCTTGGCAAACCGGAACTCTCTGAAAACCGGACGATCATGCCGGTCCCGAGACCGTCCGGTTTACAGAGAGTTTATTGTATTTGACACAATTATACGCGCGTTCTGTGAACAGACCTGTTTTAGTGGTTTGACAGACATTGTTATTTGATTTGAATATTTATGGTATCGGTAATCATCGCGCTCATGCAACATAAATTGGTCAATATGGTGTAATATTTCGTATTAAATTTATCAAACATAGTTCCTATCAAGAAATTGTTTATAACACATTATTAATCTATTATTGACATATCATAATGATTTAGCCGATTAACTTCAATTATGATGTATCTAAAATAAAATTCCAGTTCACGTTAACACGAGCTGACCTTGATACTTTGCCGAATAGAATGCAAGGCATTAAATTGAGGTTCCTATTCCACTGATAGAACGATGGCTTGTTTAAAACGTAATATTTGTACATGTTTAACAGTAAATTTCGAAAACAATACTCAACTATTTCGGTTCAAACGAATAGCACGATAGGGAACAGCAATACTATCTAAAATATGCTAGTTCACAGAATGCAATATAGTAGTAATTACTTATGAGGAGAACGCTCAGACGATAACAATATAAAAATATATCAATATAAAGGGGCAAACTGTATTGATTACGAGAGTTGAGCGTGAAACTGTTTTATCCATCAAGCCTTTTCAATAGAGATACAATTTTTTCATGCTGACTTCGCAGGTAACATCGTTGCAAAGCGCACTTGTGTATTTTTGTTCATTCCTTAACCATCACAAATAGAAAGTCATTTCAGTTACCTATTAATGTAAATGTTATAACTGTTTGTAGATTTAACGTTTTCTATGTTTAAAAGTTTCAGGCCTACTGGCATTTTTTCCATATTTTATTGGAAGCTTACAAATGTAAGCCAAGGTATAACGCTGGGTTAAACAGCTATGCCGAAAAAGCTTCAGGCTAATTGAAAGTGCGCTAAAAATGCGCAGAAAGCCGTGTTTATGAACGTTTTCATTGGCGATCGGTAGACTATTGGCTTAATAGAGCGATAAGGCTAAACATTTTAGACTATTTGTCTGCTTTTGAACCGTTGCACTCAAAAGAGTCAGATTACAGAAACAGCTTAAATGCAAATCGAAGATAATTCATAGCTAACACCTCAATAATCATACAGAGAAATATATAATTTTTTTTCGAACTAAAACTCAAACATTTTCCAAAATATGTGTAAACGGCGGATGAAAGCGGAAAGAAATAAAATTACTGAAAACGGAAATTTATCTAGTGATCAGAAAGAAGACCGAAGCGAGGAAGCAAACCAATGTACCATGCTTCATTCATTCAGTTAATACCAGCATCGTTAAATCACGATAAAATAAGACATCGAAAGCAATATCTGCATACTACGTGTTATCTCAAATACAAATGACATTGATCTTATGTGTAGGGCATATCGCCGTACTTGTCCGGCTCGCTCCTAAGATCCCCAAATACATGTCTCAGAAGAAATGCAGGTCATCGTCTCCATACATGTCGGGAGTTGTGGTTACTGCGGTCAAATGACCTTTCGTTTGCAGAATCCAATCAACGACCATTTTAACGTTGGCATCAAACTGCAAAACGTTAACAAGATTTTGTTTGTAATATATATGATTACGGTGTTAGAAAAAAGCACACACGTTTGTATTTGTGTACCAATTTTGATTAATTTGCTTATAAAATTATTGTACGTAGTTGGTTTGCCCAGTGCGACTAACGTTTCTCAAGTGGTAACAAGTTTTCGTACGATTTGATCTGGTGACTTTGTTTAAGACCAAAATGTCAACTTGTCATTGATATTGTCAATGTTAACATTCTGGCAAATTTTCACCAAGATTGAGCGGTAAATGTGGCTTATATAATGGCAACAAGTGTGTTTTTATTTTCTAAAAAGAGATGGTGACAGTGTTTGGACACACATGACCCAGTTTCGAACAAAGCCTAGATATTTTCAAGACGTTCGTATTAAACAAACATGAGGGCTACTTCTGACCCGAAGAAACTTAACTGTTCTAAGCAGCTTTTGTGATGTTTTCGAATCCATTTTAGAACTCGGTCGAGCTATAATTAAAACCTAATTTACTGAGCGTGTTTCATGATGATTGGACCATAAATGTGACTCCAATAGTGCTTACATGGTAAAACTACACCCATACAAAGACAACTGACCCGATCCCTCTTTGACATGTGTTCAACAGATCAGACCAAACGTGACTATTATAGCGTTAACGAGGTTTTACTAAGACCATATACTGAAATTTGCCCTTACCCATGGAGCCCTTTTTAAACGTACCGGGACCATTTTCAAACTCAGCACATATATCATAAGAACAAATGTTATAAACAGGTGTCATGAAGATTGGGCCAAAAATGTGACTTATTAACAAAGTTTCACAAAAGACCTATAAGAAATACTGCATCGCCCCCTAGAGGGCATTATTTTCAACAAACAGGACCTAATTTTGAACTTCGACGCAATATCATTTAGAGAATACAAAGTTGACTTCTAGAGTAATATTAAGGTTTCACCATAGCCATATAACGAAAACTTCCCCAAACTCTGGTAGCCATAATTTAACGAACCATGACCATTTTGAATGTGGCCGATAAATCATTAGAAAATAATTATGATCTCAGAAAGTTTCATGAAAATGTAAATTCTAGACTGTTAATTAGCGCTTTATCTAATTTGAATTGGCCCAGCTTGTTATCACACGTGACCAAGTTTTGAACTCGTCCAAGATATCGTTGAGATTTTGTAAGGACAAATGCTCTGACCATCTTTCATACAGTTTGGGAGCATTAATGTGACTTCTAAAGGATTTTCCAGATGAATGCCGACGGCGAACGACGGCAAAATGTGATCACACAAGTTTTCCATTAGCACTTTGAGCGAACAATGAGGCCTCTTGAAATGTAACGCACTTAAAGTTTACACACATCATTATACGTCAGACAATAAGCAATAACAGCTGCTCACGTTCAGCGCTTCGTGCCAAAGTGAGTGTATAAAAATGAGATATAGTTTCTTAAAAAAAACATACGATAAAAGGTGTCTCGAAGAACGACCACTTTTCTTGTGCAAAACTAGACAGAAAAGATCCACAACATTTTCCGGTTCAAAACCGTGTAGTTTTTATGAATCTACATGTGTCAAGAATTACCTCTGATCTGCACTGGTTAATATGCTGAATAGCTGCCTGGCACTTGTCACAAACCTCTGAAATAAACAAATTAAACAAAGTTATATAAATACTTTGTGAACGTAAGAAATAATTTACTGTAGCATGCTTTTTTGTAGTATTGTAAAAGTCCGCATTGCTAGTTCCACTTACCTTGCTCGGCTTGCTATCCGTCGTTGGTCAGGTCACATATTTCTTCTTCAAGCTGTAACGGAGTTGATACTGTTAAGAATGAATAAAAGGCTTGCTAAATGCGTTTACACTCCTTCGACTATTTAAGCATTAATAATATTTATAGTCTGAATTCCATTTTTAGAAAATCTGCTCAACCATGGTATCGCATAGTGAAAAATGTGCTTCAAAGCTATATGATGTATGCGATGTAATTGGAAAATGCTGACATCCATCATTGGTTTTGCGTCGCTTTAAGGTCAATGGTCAACTAATCACATGTTTTCTCTCAACAACTTAAAAATGGTATGTATTGAAAAAAGTAAATAACCAAAAATAAATTTAAAAAGCTCACGAATTCCTTTGACACATAATGTACGGTGTACACGTGTTTATCAAATAAAATGTGCATACATATAAAAAAGTGTGCGTCTTAATTTACGATTCAACTTTTCATGTGAACGTTTATATTTAACACGTCTATTTAAAAAAAGAAAGGGTCTTCATGGGATGTCATTGGTGACATTGACACCATTAAATATATAATCACGTGAGCCTTAAGGGTTAGCGTCTGAAAATATTCAATCCATTTGAAATCTGAAAAAAAAACATCTGGATGTAACTTGGTACTGATTTAAACATTTTATTAGCACATAAGATCGAATGTGAAAATAGAATTATGGGTGACGTCCATGCCATTTGTAAAGGATTTTATGATTATTGTTAAGTGCAAATGCTTAATTTATTATTATTTTACAAATAAAAAATCCAGTGCATCTCCTAAACCCTACTCTGTACGGACCGGAATCCTATGAAACCCGAACAGATGCGACGGTCCCGTTTTAAGTTGTTCGTTTTGTGAACAACAAATCTTACTAGAAAAAATTTGGCTGTAGAATCAAAGTACAACGAGTCACTAAATCACATAAAAAGTATGTAAACTGTTGTATCCGTTCAACATTTCTCTATGTAATGCAATTGTTTTACACTCAACCTGCATTGTCGAAGGGAGGAAGTTCCTTTCAAACTCAAAAGAGTTTTATTTTAATTTTATTGTTGAATAAAAAGTTAGGAACATTTTAATTTAAGGGATTCTTATGTCCTAAGCTAACAAAACACTAATCCACAACAGAAACAACGTATGCGCTATGACGCAGAGGAATACATTGATGCATATTAGTGCGGTACAAACCTTTACCACATGATATACAAGTGAAAGGATTATGTAATCGGACCGTTTCTGGTACGCGGAAAGAAGAAGCGCCGTTTCGAGATGATAAATAATTTCGCAAACGTAAACAAATTTGATCGGAACATAATATGCTTTAAACAATGTAAAAATGTACAAAACATGTGTAATAGTTCACAAGAAATACATACATGCATGTACCCGCAATTGTATTCACAAAACGTCTTTACAGCAACATTATATTTAAATTTAATATACATATTTAATATTTTTAACCCCATGCGTGCCATGATGATGATAGTACCATGTCTTTCATTTCCCCTCCTAGTGCAATACCAGCAGGAAAGTCAGGAATTTGTCATTCAGTGTCCTAGAGCTGTCGCACCACCACCCTTTTCAAAACCCTGGCTACGGGCCTGAATTATAACAAACAGTTATAAGAATACTAGTTTTTATTATCCCCAGTTATGTGATAAAACAAATATTACATCAAAGGTCTTTTTAGCCATTACTGCAATGGGCATTTATAGTTTGTATTGCATAAGTGTCCCACTGTCTCCGTTCGATTCTCTTCCTCAAACTGTAAACATATTTATTGTTTAAAGCGCTAAATGTTATGATTCCAATTTTACTTTCGATTTGAAGAAAGAAATTCACAACGTTAATCCATTTTTTCAAAAGTGAAATGCTGTTAGAATAGTAAATCGTTTGGATATACATATATACATATGAAAATGCAGAACCATCGAACGTTTACAGCTTTCTTTTCATGAAAATTCCGTAAGAAAGTCTGACGCTAGTTCAATGCGCATTGAGTAAAGCCTTATAACAAGAGACGGATGGCACGTTTCGTGTGTCAATGCAAGCTTTGCGACCATTCTCCTAGCAGAGTTGTCGTTCGTGCCTCAACATACATGAATGCAATCTCCACGCAGAGTTGTCGTTCCTTGCTCTCACATACAACTCTGCGAAAGGCTCAGCCCTCCATTTTGTCTATAAAATAGATAAAACCGAACAAACGCATTCAACGTATATTTGATTGGATATTTAAGATCGCATGCATTAAATTAAGAAATATGACTTTTAAATGTACGATAAATCGTGCAAAAACTTGCGAGTTTTAATGCAACTTTTTGAAATTAATTTATTGCCCATTTACGCAGATGGAATCATTCCACGCACTTCACAAATGTAAACAATTGAACATATTTTTTTGAGTGACGTTAGGAATTGCTTCGACGTGTGTATGTATGTTGGTTTCTTAACAACAAAAAACATATCAATTTTATAATAATGAATTAAGACTGATTTAAGGTAGTGCACCTCTAATGGGCACATATCCAAATATAATCTAATTAATTATTTTCTTAATCAGCATCATTTCACTGAACTACATGCAAATTTGTAGGTAGGCTTTCCATGCTTTTTTAAAAAAATATACCGATTTTTTCAAAACCACCCCCACGCTCGGCTTTTGTCCAGTTTATTTTCACCCCTGGGGTATATAAAAGTTCCATAATTCATTCAAATTTCCAAATATGGGCATGCAGTTGGTGTGTACAGATGCTGTAAAGGTGTTTAAAGTTTAAACAAGATGAAATAAGTATTCTTTTACAGACATTTATTTTTTACAAATTTTTATCTATGGAAGAGCACCATGAAATGTAAGTGATTTCATCCAAGTAAAAATTGGGTCGGTTAAAAACAAAGTGTCAAAAAATTCAAAATAGTATCATTTAAGTCATATTTTAAACTTAGTTTTTATAGAAACACTATATACAGCAAAAATACCAAGAACTAGACAGATTTACCGTTTACTTTTTGAAATAAAAATAAAAATGCAACATGCATGGTTCGTATTTTCAACAGTAAATCACCCAATTTCGCCATAACGTTGTTTTAATTTTAATAATTGAAAAATGTGCATAAAAATTGCAACATATTTAACAATAAATATAGCTTATATGCCATATTAAATCAAATCACGTTAGAAAATAAATAAAACGCGTCGCAAAAAAGTATACGTCGTCGGCAGGATTCGAACCTGCGCGGGAATATCCCAAAAGATTTCTAGTCTATCGCCTTAACCACTAGGCTACGGCACCTAATAGTAGGCTCTTCAACCTTCGAAGAAATCGCGGGAAATCATTAGAGGTGCACTACCTTAAGATATCATGGTATGAGATGGTTTTCTTTAATGCGGTGAATGCAATGTAACCGTCGTGCAAGAGATTGTTTAGTATTCTGTAACCTCAATGATGAACGCTTGGACACTCTGGATCCAACCGGCTTTTTATTGCATAAGGTCATAATACACCAAATAGTTTCCCTATATAATTCAATGTAAAAGCGACAACTTTGAGCGAAAATAAATGCAACATTTTGCACATAGAGACCCCCATAACCATACCTTTTCTTAAAGGCCATTCTAAGCGGAATCGATTTATGCAATAAAAAAGATATGTCATGTACAATGCAAGAAAGAACTTGACACAAATCAAAATCGACTGTTTTTGCAACTTTTTTTTTCGGCCGTTTCTTAGTGGAATGTAACCTTTTCTAGTGCAATGGTTTACTATAGTCTTCAAGTGTATCATATTTCAGGGATTCAGTAGTGAACACCTATTCATGCCCTACCATTATCTCCGCAAGATAACACCTGTAGTGCGTTCAGTTACAGCGAACGTTCGCCAATGATGGTTCGTTTGCGATTCGGTCTTATTGAACGATAAGTTCGGCGCGAACGTTTCAAGATGGCGGCTCCCAGAAAATTGATTGCGATGTTGATGGCGGAAATCGCTAATAACACAGAAAGTACTTATCTAACAGATATTTCAAAAATAATAAAACATATAATAATTTGATTATAATTATAAGTGGTGTGGATGCGATAGTGTTATGTTTCATTAGCGATCAAAATTTAGTGTAAGAGGTGCATTGAATCAGTTATAAAACAAAGCCCTAAAATAGCGCAATACATTACAATCTTCAAATGTAGTTGTAATTTTCTTTTACATTGAATGAATTTTCGTTTCGTTTACATTTAATGAAAATATTAATAAATTTTAGCATTCAAATGGAAAAAAAACACCTGCATATTTTGCGAATTGAACTGTCTTTGAATGCACATCTATATTGAAAACTCTTTTGTAGTGATAATGAGGGATACAAATCTGGCATTTTATTATACCATAATCTATACATTTATTTTACCCAAGTATTTTATATCCGTATTATGATCAAACGCGATTGCTTGTTTTCACGATGATGTTTCGAACACTGCAAAAACGCACGATCTTTACACGTTATTACATCGGAGTTTACATTTGCAGGTACCCGTTAAATACGATAATTGTGTAGCAGTAAATTTTTACAATATTTTAAATGTATTTCATTATAAAACACTTAAGTGTTATGTTTAAACTGGTTAATATACATACTTAATAGTTCCTGTTAATCCATTTCGGACAAATGTACGCCTATTTTTTTAAATATGTTCAAATGTTTTATTAAAGCAACTGTTAAGTGTTTGGCTTAATATGCCAAGAGATGACACGGAGGTATCATAAATTGTGTTTAATGACCAGACACATGTGGTTAATGACCCCATACTGAGTCATACAAATATAGGTCCCTGGGTTTATGACACCCTGTTTTCTTAGTAATTGTCTGGACGGTATCCGATCATATCGAGATAATCGGTTTGTGATGAAGGGGCAATTAAACAATGGGTGGTTAAACATGCTGAAATAAGGAGTGTCAAAATAAGTGTGAACAATTAAATAAAAACATTTACATGTATCAAGAGGATTTAGTTTATCTGCAACAAGGTAAGTTTTTACGGACATATAGGTTCAAATAGTTTCTTTATGTTGATTACATAAAATCAATCAATTTGTTGTTTGTTTTCGTCCTTATTTGTGTTCATTCATTGGATTCTATTTAATCTGAAAGAATTTCAATTGCTGAGTATTTTGTTGTTCTTAAAAAGGGTCGCGAATATGATTGAAATCTTATCACGATGCGGATCATCAAACGCAAACAAAAGCAGAATGGCCGCAGTGTTGACGGCCAAAATTTGAGGCTGCGCAAACGCGACGTCATTATCGGAATCCCCAAAACCTCCTATACACTTTGTTTATTGTTCAATTCATTTTTGTACTACAAAAAAAGGAAACAATATCGAAGTTACACTGAACAAATACAGCATATTTATTTGTCCGCCATCTTGGTTTCGCTAGCGAACTATAGACCGTTTGCAATAATAGGAGATTTTTACGTACGCACCGGTTTGGCCGCCATATTGGAGGTATACCAGCGAAGCGTAAACATCGATCAAAATTAAGAGAGCGTAAAACTGTGACTCATGGCGTCTAAATCACTGAACCAAAAAGGGCCGTACAAAGATAGACTGGAGCCTGCAACAAAAGCAAGATACATTGAAAAACTTGCATTGATTGGTGGTATTGACCCATATGATTTGAAAAAGCTTTGTGATGATGTGAATCAACTGCCATCGTTGACCTACCCTGACATCGTTAATTATTTGTTGTTTACACCTAGTATTTACACGATGGAAGATCTGAAAAACTTCAAAAGCTTAGAAGCAGTGAATCAAGTTGAGTGTGGCTGGGTTTCTGGCGTGACTTCTGCTGTGTTGAGTAACAGACTGTTGGTGAAAGGAAGGGTAAGTTATTGTTTTTTTCTTGAAATTCATTGTTCTGGATATTAAGCTTTTTTTTTTAATTTTCTCTCATTACTACATCAGCCCTGTTCACAGATTTGTACTGGTATATATGTATCGAGGTAAACGGCATTTGTCCTACCACCCCTCGAAGCTAGCTTTTTTTAGCAAGTACTTTTGCCAGACGTGGTAGAATGTCTGTGTATGGCTCGAGAGGTCCTGGGTTTGATTCCCAGTCGAGGCGTGTTACTGTATGTTTCAGCCAGTAACACATAATATACACTACTAAGTACAATGTTATTCTCATGTATACCAAGAATTGAACTGAATTTTACCTATGCTGACCTATGATATCGGATTTATAAGATCCAGTTATGATGTTCTTAACGACAAAACGCATGGTTGGAAACAATTATTTTAGATTTTGGTTTCACTTCAAACAGCATATGCGACATGCTTACAACTTAGGTAATTTTTAGCTTTTATGCTGACTTTTTTTATGTGTTTCATATGTCAAGATGCTTAATATCTTGTAAATGTAGTTTACTATTGCTTTTTTATACTTACAGGTTCTTCACTCTCAAAGAATGCATGAAAAACCACTGTCCCCATGGTTCATCTCTACGAAGGATGGTCAAGTTTTGGCCAGTCACTGTGACTGTATGGCAGGATGTGGAGAAACTTGCACACATGTTGCTGCCTTAATGTTTTGGGTTATGAGAACTGTTAAAGTAAGAGACGAAAGGACTGTAACACAGGAACCAGCATATTGGACCATCCCCCCATCCGTGAAGAATGTTGAGTATAGAGAAATTTCTAACATTAACTTTCAAAGTGCGAAGTCCCTCAAGAGAAAATTTGAAGAGTGTTTAAGCAGCTCAACCAGTCAAATTTCTAAAAATGTTCATCCTGTAAGAAAGACTAGGAAAATCCCTTCCCCTACAGAAAATGAATTAGACTCTTTCTTCTCTGATCTAGTTTCCACCAACCGTAAGCCTGCAATCTTATCAATTGTGCCTGATTATCTTGAGAGCTACAAACCTAAGTCAGCAGTGCTCAAGTTGCCTAAACCACTAACTGAACTCAAGAACAAACAATCGATGAATTTAGATTATGACCAGCTAATCAAATCATGTGAGGGCATTGAAATTACGGTCACTGACGAGGAAATTGAAAATGTAGAGAAAATCACCCGAAAACAGGCAAGTGAGGGTAAGTGGTTCAATTACCGCGCTGGGCGTATCACAGCCTCAAAAATGAAGAGTGTTTACACTGCGAACATTGATAATCCGTCAAGTGCGTTAGTAAAATCTATTGTTTATCCCAATGTAAACTTTAGAAATGAAGCCACCAAATGGGGGATTGACAATGAGAAAAAAGCTGCCACTTTGTGTTGTGAAGCCCTTGCTACTGACCACGACAATGTTGAGTTGATAGAAACAGGACTTTTTATCTCAAAGGACAGACCATTTATAGGTGCTTCCCCAGATGGGATCATCAAATGTGATTGCTGTGGGTCCTGTTTATTGGAAGTTAAGTGTCCATTCAATCACAAAGGAAAAGTGATTGATGAATCAGTGCCTTATTTGATTAAAGGGGAAGATGGAGAGCTATGTTTGGACAGAAATCATCCATACTTCTTCCAAATTCAAACTCAACTTGGGGTAACAGAGTTGGAATTGTGTTACTTTGTTGTGTGGAGTGACATCAGTGTTCACATTGAACAAATACATTTCAACCCGGAATTTTATGAACAAATCTGTGCTAAGGCAGAAGTTTTTTTTCATAGGGCTTTGTTACCAGAGCTTGTTGGAAAGTACTTTACCCGTCTGTCTAACATCAATCAAACTGATATGAACTCAGTTCATATTCTTAAGGAAATAACATCCAGCCAAAAAGATGATGGTAATGTGGGAGAAAGGTTTTGCTATTGTAGAGGACTTGAGGAGCCACCCATGGTTGGTTGCGATGGAGAAAATTGCAAAATTGTGTGGTTTCATTTTAGCTGTGTAAATATCACCAAGTCGCCTGAGGAAATTGAAACAGTGAAATGGTATTGTCCAGATTGTGCTATGTAAATGATAACTTACTTGAAAAGGAAGTGACAACTTGATCGCAACAATTAAATTGAAACAGTGAAATGGTATTGTCCTGATTGTGATATGTAATTGTTAACTTATTTGAAATGAAAGTGACAACTTGATGGCAACAATTTCAGAGAAATGTGTATCTGTTTAATTAATAATTTTTCTCCTGAGAAAATATTGTACCATTTTCATATTGACAGATATTTGTTTTGAATGAGTGATGCATTTTGGCTAATTATGTGACTAATATGGTTAATGGAGTTGTGTTGCTTGATCATTTGAGCCTTGGTTCTTAGAAAACTGGGCTTAATGCATGTGCGTAAAGTGTCATGCCAGATTGGCCTGTGCAGTCCGGACAGGCTAATCAGGGACGACACTTTCCGCCTAAATTGGATTTTTGCTAAGAAGAGACTTCATTTAAACAAATGTCAAAAAAGCGGTGTCGTCCCTGATTAGCCTGTGCAGACTGCCCAGGCTAATCTGGGATGACACTTTATACATATGCATTATGCCCATTTTTCTCAGAACGCGATTTAATTTGGTCATAAAAATGTCTTATTTGTTAAGTCTTCTAAGTAAAAGATTGGTATTTTTGTTTTTATAGGAAATCTTCTTGATTTTGCAAAATTGAGAATTGAATAAAGACGTCATAATGATAATGCAATTCCATGTGTACTGTTTTGCTTAACTTTATTTCTTACATATTGGTCCAAGTCTAGGAGTCGAATGACATAAAGTCCTTTAACAAAGTAATTCAACAGTTTATCACACTTAAGTAAGTATTTAAATGGAAAATCAATTCACAGAATATTTTTTTTAACTATGTGTACTAAATTCATAATACAAGTTGAATTATTTTTTTTAGGACTTTTTGTTCAAATATTAATCCTTTATCAACAGCTCTTTAATCATAGTATTTGAGAAGTAACATCATTTAGAGTTAAATTTAATCAATAAAATATGATTTACAGAGTGAATTATGAAACTATATAATGCTATATACTAATCTATATATACTAAACACAGAGAGCATGGATAAGACAATACAATTGACAGTCTATTTATCAAAGTCGACCACTGATTCACATAAGTTAACCAGCGCACAACACACATGAGCTATTTTGTCAATTGTAGTAAAGCCATCTTCATCTTTGGTAATCACTAGGTCCAATGGTAGTGTCCCATTTAAGAATGTGTACTTTTGGCGCACAAGCCCAATAACTCTCTCAACATGTATCCGTACATTGGCTATTTTTCTTGTTGTTTCTACATCCAATGGAGAGAGTTGGTCTTTACCTTTGGTGAAAGCTGGAATTTTCAATGACCCACAAACAGAACCAACACTATCCGCAATGTCAAATCCTCTATCTGCCAACACTAAATCCCCCGGCAAAATGTAATCTAAAAAATTGCAATGTTCAGTGACATATTTGTCACTTGCACGACCGCCCCAACCTTTGGAAATAAACGACACTACTCCCTGTGGTGTGATTCCAATAAGGAACTTCACAGTGTTGTGATGTTTGTATGACGACCATGTCTCTGCCCTCGCTATAAGATTTGATGGACGCTCTATAAAGATCTCGAAGCAATCAATGATTACTGCACACTTATTACCAAACTGTCTTTGGAACTGTACTGGCATTGTTGCTCTCAATGAGGCTCTGTCAGGCCATCGCACAATTGGTTTTAGTCTTACATACATGATGTCAATGGTATTCACAAAAGTTCGAGAAATGGTTGCACATGAAACATTCAGTTGGTAGGCAAGGTGATTGACAGTCAAATTTAGGCGAAGTCTACTTAAAGTCATCACAAGGCACTCAAACTTTCCAAGTGTTACACTATGTTTGCTTGTTAAATAAGGATATAGATACTTGTACAATGACATCAGTATAGCAAAACAAGAAAGTCCTGTAAAGTACCTCACTCTTTCATCATTGTCTTTAAGAGTCTCCTGAGAAAACATAGACGCATTCCGGATAGATGTTTTTAGATTTTCATTTTCTAGTTTCAAACGTTTATTTTCCTGTTCCAATGACTCTACATCTGAAGTAAGCATATCAGTCTGAACATTCTTTGCACTATCTAAATTTACATCAGGTGGTAACTCTGGAGTGTTGTTGTCTGAAAGATCTTGGACCAATGATCTTGCAGTCTCAGCACGTTTCTTCCGTCTCTCAAAGCGCTCAGCAGCAACTTTAGGGGCAGGCGTACTCGGAGCTTGACATCCCATGTTCACTGATGGCGCCCTATCAGGACTGTCTCGGTCAAAAAGTTCTGCCTTTTGCTCTGAAAATATAAAGTGACATAAAGTATGACTTGTGTGGTATAACAATTTTCTTTCCACTTTCCTGGTTTTAACTATGAGACTCAAACCACCAATTTTTAGTCTGAGCTCCAGCTATGATCTTCTGGTGAATAGACAAAGAATTTCATAATTTGATTCTTTTCAATATCAAAGTGTATTCTTTATGTGGATGTAGACTTGATCAATGATCAATGCTTAAAATTGTGTACCAGTACAGTAGACTGTTCAACTTGTACATGTACATGGTATAAAATTATGATCACTACATTCAAGTTATGTATTCATAAATATTTGCACATTAACTTACTAGATACAAAATGGTCAGAACACACTCGAATATTCTTCAAATTCTTTCCACTGAAGTCTTGTTGTAGCCTTGCTAACCATAATCGCCGCCTCTCTGTTGACAACTCACTGGTTTTCTTGCACTGATTAGTAATTATCTCAGGTAATCTATAAAAATGTCTGTCCTTCTCCCTTGTAGAATTGTTATGACAGCCGATGACTCGGCAATAATTGACCATTTTGACATGTAAAGAGAAATTAAGCGGCGAATTGTAAATAGCTGTCAATGATGCGTAATGGTTAATCGAGCGTGTCCCTCCAATATGGCCGCCGGATATTCGGACAGACACCTGCAAACGGTGGTCGTGTCTATATTGGATCCTAAATAAATTGCTACAATGGATACCAAATCTATATATTTGCAGCATCGTTTACGACAATGTTTTTGTTTTGTTTAATAAATTATTTGAAAAGAAAATCGCTGTTGATAAAGACCAAATTTGGATTAAAGGGTGTCAAAGTATCAATAAAACTGTTGATATGCACAATGGCTACCAGTAAAATCTGTCTTTTCAACCGAAGTACCGCTCATCAAAACAAAATTGGATCCATTCTAGACGATTTCAAGAGTCTAGCCAGCTCTATTGATACTTACAAAAATTGGGATCCATTCTAGACGTTTTCAAGAGTTAGCCAGCTCCATTGATACTTACCAAAATGGGATCCATTCTAGACGATTTCAAGAGTATAGCCAGCTCTATTGATACTTACCGAATTTGGGATCCATCCTAGATGATTTCAAGTGTCGAGCCAGCTCTATTTATACTTACCGAAATTGGATCCATTCTAGACGATTTCAAGAGTCTAGCCAGCTCTATTTATACTTACCAAAATTGGATCCATTCTAGACGATTTCAAGAGTATAGCCAGCCAGCTGTATTGATACTTACCAAAATGGAATCCATTCTAGACAATTTCAAGAGTCTAGCCAGCTCTATTGATACTTACCAAAATTGGATCCATTCTAAACAATTTCAAGAGTCTAGCCAGCTCTATTGATACTTACCAAAATTTGATCCATTCTAGACGATTTCAAGAGTCTAGCCAGCTCTATTGATACGTACTAAAATGGGATCCATTCTAGACGATTTCAAGAGTAAAGCCAGCTCTATTGAAACTTACCGAATTTGGATCCATTCTAGACGATTTCAAGAGTCTAGCCAGCTCTCTTTATGCTTACCAAAATTTGATCCCGTCTAGACGATTTCAATAGTTAACCAGCTCTATTGATACTTACCGAATTTGGATCCTTTCTATACGATTTCAAGAGTCTAGCCAGCTCTATTTATACTTACCAAAATTTGATCCATTCTAGACGATTTCAAGAGTATAGCCAGCTGTATTGATACTTACCAAATTGGGATCCATTCTAGACAATTTCAAGAATCTAGCCAGCTGTATTGATACTTACCAAAATTGGATCCATTCTAGACAATTTCAAGAATCTAGCCAGCTGTATTGTTACTTACCGAAATTGTATCCATTCTAGACGATTTCAAGAGTCTAGCCAGCTCTATTGATACTTAATAAAATTGAATCCATTCTAGACGTTTTCAAGAGTTAGCCAGCTCCATTGGTACTTACCAAAATGGGATCCATTCTAGACGATTTCAATAGTATAGCCAGCTCTATTGATACTTACCGAATTTGGGATACATTCTAGACGATTTCAAGAGTTGAGCCAGCTCTATTTATACTTACCGAAAATGGATCCATTCTAGACGATTTCAAGAGTCTAGCCAGCTCTATTTATACTTACCAAAATTGAATCCATTCTAGACGTTTTCAAGAGTATAGCCAGCTGTATTGATACTTACCAAAATGGAATCCATTCTAGACAATTTCAAGAGTCTAGCCAGCTCTATTGATACTTACCAAAATTGGATCCATTTTAGACAATTTCAAGAGTCTAGCCAGCTCTATTGATACTCACCAAAATTTGATTCATTCTAGACGATTTCAAGAGTCTAGCCAGCACTATTGATACTTACTAAAATTTAATCCATTCTAGACGTTTTCAAGAGTTAGCCAGCTCCATTGATACTTACCAAAATGGGATCCATTCTAGACAATTTCAAGAGTATAGCCAGCTCTATCGATACTTACCGAATTTGGATCCATTCTAGACGATTTCAGCAATACACTGCGCTGATAAGCCCTTCACAGTTTTCTCTAATTAACGAGTACATGTATATATAAAAACCATTACAGGAACATTGTTGTATCAATGTGTTTATTATCACATGTATGAGTTATATAATATATATATAGTTATAGTTATATATATATATATATATAGTTATATATAGTAATGTATCATATATAATATATATATATATATATATATATATATATATATACCAATATATAGTGCCAGTTACGCGGTCTCGGTAGTTTTCAGACTGTACTTACGAGGTCAATATAAAAAACGGGGTCTATATACAACCCCGCATTCTAGGCTCCTTTAATTACTATGAGGGGGGTGTAGGGGAGGTAATGCAATCAAATCTCACAATAAGGTCTTAAATCGAAAACCACAATCACGTCTGAAATTGAAATTGTATATACCTCGCAAATAAGTTCGCTATATATTTCCTTGTATAAGACGTTAAATAAATGACGTATTTATATACAATAATATAGTAGGTACCCCTATATACCTTAATTCGTGTTTATATCGGATAAAAAAGGGTATGGAGATACATGTATTTAAAGTGGGAACCCCATAACCTATTTCTAAATCAGAGACCCCGTAACTGGCCATATGTGTGAATATATATATATATATATATATATATATATATATATATATATATATATATATATATATATATATATATATATATATATATGTGTGTGTATTTACTATGCAGCTTTATAGTATTTATAGGATGTAACATCTTTCAACAAAAATAGGTGTTTTTGAATAGTTATTTGAGTGGAAATTAAATGGCTATTTTCCTTTTTTGTTTAATTTGGCTGAAATGTGATTATAATGTTTAAAGTAAATAAACTACCTAATTGCTTAACATAATCATAATTAATTTGAATACAATTAAGCATGAACTGGGTTTAGCTTTTGAGCCGTTTTGGCGGAAAAGCCCTACTGATTGCTAGGATGACATTCAAATCCTGATTTTACGAAATGATGTTCGATCCATTATTTCCATTTTTGATAAATACGGTCAACAGTAATAGCGTTTCAACCACTATTTGTTCCATGGTCGTGACTGCGATTAATTTAACTAATACTGTTGATAATGGGCGATTTCCGAGCCACTTTATCCAAACTGAAACTTATTACCAGCCGGTATGAAATTTCAAAATAACTAGTGACCTGAAAATCAATAGGGTTCATCTGCGAGTCACGATCAATGTACCTATGAAGTGTCATGATCCTAGGCGTATGCATTCTTGAGTTATCATCCGGAAACGATTTTACTATTTCGGGTCACAGTGACCTTGACCTTTGACCTAGTGACCTCAAAATCAATAGGGGTCATCTGCAAGTCATGATCAATCTACCCATGAAGTTTCATGATCCTAGGCGTATGCGTTCTTGAGTTATCATTCAAAAATCATTTTACTATTTGGGGTCGCCGTGACCTTGACATTTGATCAGTGACCTCAAAATCAATAGGGGTCATCAGCGAGTCATGATCAATGTACCTATGAAGTTTCATGATCCTAGGCCCAAGCGTTCTTGAGTTATCATCTGACAACCACCTGGTGGACGGACCGACAGACCGACCGACATGAGCAAAGCAATATACCCCCTCTTCTTCGAAGGGGGGCATAAATATTATCCAATATCAATGGGCAAGCAATCATACTGGAGCAACATGAGTTTTATCTCTATGTATTGTCGACTGTGTTATCTGTAGCATGTGTCTATTGTTAGATTTTGTTGGATATCCGTTTTATATTAATTAAAATGTATTCAAATGCCATTTCTTTTACTTGTTGTGGGCATTTATTCAAGTTGCGTTTGATGAATCCCAGAGTTTGTGAAGCTTTCTTGGTTGCGTTATCGATACGAGTGTTAAATTTCAGATTATCACAAAGATCGACTCCTAAGTAAGGGTGATGTTAAAGATTTTCGAGGGTTTCGTTATTCATAGTATAGTTGTAGTCTTTTCTTAGTGGAGTTGGAGATATTCATGATGGCGCATTTTTTAACATTAAACTCCATCTGCCAAGATTTGCTCCAATATAGGTTTATATTTTCCATATTGACAATGAGTTTCATGTAAACCTGTTAATATTATTTTGTGTATGTTCCTATTGTGTATAATTTTTTACCCTGTTAATCACTAGTATTAAATATTAATACTATCTGATACAGAGAGGTTTGTAAAAAACTTTCAAATAATCAGAACCGTATATAGTGATATTTATCTTAATTATTAAATAAAGGCTGTTTTTTTTCGTTATTTTATTATTTAAATATATAAATTTGTATTGCAATTATGGTGTGTAGTTAATTTTAAACTTCTAAGTTGAATAACTGTGCTAAATTTCCCTGTACATGATTCTAAGATCTGTTTACATCTTACTTATAGGTCAACCCTCAGCAGATTGAACAGCTGTTTTCAGGCATATATACAGCTGTAGGTCATGATCTTACTAATTTTTCCACTCACTTTAACACTCCTGGAGCCGTATTCACCAATGTACGTAAGTCTCAAATCTTAGACTCAGCTCCAGTTTCTCACTCACACTCAGACTCAGCCTTACAAAACTTAATTCACGAAACATAAAATGGTTAGTTTTAGACTCAGACTCAGTAAGATAAGTCTCAAATGCTAAGTCTACAGTGTTTAGACTTACGCCATACAATCATGACGTAACGTCGTTTGAGCGTTTACTTTACAAAATGGCCGCCGCACGAGCTTCTCGCGTAATAATAATAATATTATTGAAATAGTGTATCTAGATCGTACCAACCATTTGGAGATTTATAGGGATATTGAACTTTACAGACGGTATCGTTTTACCAGACCAGGAATCGTATTTATTTGCAATATTTGCAATATTTGCAAGGAATAGTTTGCAATACGATGCGGAGTCTGCCAGTTCCGGTCGCCCTGGCAGTGTGTATACTTTCCCGAGCAACGTGGCAAGTGGCGACAGTCAAAAATCATAAAAAAGCGACATTTAAAGTTATGGTAGCCAGAACTTTGTACTTGTAGACCTGTGCACAGGTCAATAATATTTTGAAAGCTAGAGTGTTGAATTTGTCAAATTTCCAGCTGGTACGACGCCGTTCGTGCGAAACAAGAACTTGGTGCGATCGCTGATACGTGAGTCATTTGCGATGTGTGCATTTTGCAATTGTTCTTATTTATTGTAAACAACTGTCAAATTCATAATTCTCCGCGTTTGTTTGTTTTTTTTTCGTGAAAATAATCTCCAAACTGAATGAACGTGAACATGCACTAATTTTATGGATAATACTTGTTGTTTGAATGAAAAAGTAATAACATATAATTTGCATGTATCATAAACTATAATAATGGATATTCTCTAAATATGGAAACCTATTTGAAAACGTTTACAAGACATTTACTTCGCATAAATTTTGATTTCATTACTATTACAAATCTATTTATAGATGTAGGAATTTACTTATAGATATGTATATGCCGTCAAAAGTTACACTGCCATGACGCAGTTGGTAGCGCATCGGTGCTCAAGATTATATTTCACCGACTAGTCGGTGGTTCGAAATTACATCGGGGACTTTTTTTTCTCGCAACATTTTCAATATAAATTATGACAATTATTTTTTTATTCTTGGTCTTTAATGTTATGTGAATTAATGTTTATTAATTTAAAAAAAGGTGCTATAAATAATGTGTATATTATACGCCCTGTTAAGAAGATATAGGGTACACCTGAATCCATATGTGCATATGTCCTTGTGTCTATCTATGTTGAAATTGAGTTCCAATACAAAATGTATTTTTGCGACAAATGCTGTAAAACGATGACATTAAATTTGATTATCAAGTTGAGACACATCAGCATATTGCATCACTTCTGACATAAGGCAGAACTTTCATTCAATATAATTCACATAAATGCACCGATCACAATCCATTTATATCAATATCTATTTACTTATTAATATCGTAAGTTTTCCAAAAAATGGGTCAATTTTAAAAGATTAACTTTCAAGTTTTCCAAGTACTTTGGGGTGCATTGATTGCACGCATGTGCATATCAAGAAGCCAGTGAACCATGTAGAAGACTACATAGGGCGAAAGGGCATCCCCACCATCAACGATCAGGTATGGCGTTACAGTCAGTTATGTGCAAGTCTAAATGCAATCGCTTTTCTTTGATACTTTATTTTAAACACAAATATTTAATGAAACAACTGTATGTTAATTTTAACAGTTTGCCATTAGCAATATAAGAAACATATCATCAGCATTTTATCAAATACCTAAGAAAAAATGTACAAAAATATGTCTTATTTTGTTAGTGTAATATAACATGTTTTATGTTAACAGCTACAGAATAACGAGCTTCACTCAAGTTCACTGCCAGTTGGCCAGGGCGAAAGTATGATGCCAGGATTTGTTGATGTCTAATTTCAAATTCACATAACTGTATCTATCATTATTCTGGAATTTCATTCAGTTCATTGAATGAAGAATTTTATTATTATCAATGATGTATATCTTGTAAGCAAATAATATCAAGAAGTGTCCCAAGACACCGCATTCAACTAATATTCCTCTTTGAATGTAGAATGTATTTTATCTGTCAGTAACATAATACAATGACCAATGTAATATTTGACGTACATTTCTTCAAGCACACAAATATTGACTGGAATTTTATAAGTACAAAAAGGGACATAATCATATTTTAATCATAGAAATATGAGTATGCCCCTTTTTGAATTAAAAAAAAAACTTATTATTTTGTGTGCAACTGCTCCATAACTCTATTATTTCTAATATAGACTTTCTATTTAAGAAATAATAGAGTTATGAAGTAGTTGCACAAAAAAATAATAAGATCCTTTTAATTACAAAAAGGGGAATAAATCTACTAGTCAGAGTTATAGCACTTGGTCACGTATTGACAATAAACACATCTTTTTCTCTAAATGTATTATTTCAATTTCTACAGTCAACTTGTTTATTTTTTATTCTATTTTTTCTTAGTCTTTTTCCATCGGTTTCTCTGTAAGTTTTGTTAAGGTATCTCCTTATGATCTCTTGTCGGTCTTCTTTGTGAGCGCTGCAAAAATGGATAAAAAGTGTGATTTGTATAAATGGACTTGTTCTCATATTATGATCTTCAAAGGTTAAAAAATTAATACATATATATCACATAATCTATGTATGCATTGGTACTATGCATTGGTACTTAGTTTTAACATATTTGATGCTAATTATGTTTCAACCAATGCATGACTTTTGTTGCATATTACATAACAACATATTATACAGTACTTGCTTTGTCAGATGGTATTGTCAGTATAGTTTTAAGAACTGGAATTCCATCCATGCAAGTTAATTATTAACTCTAAATTAATTGTATGCACTGCACTACCCTCCAATTAGAGCTACCTAAGTGATAAGTTTACCAATATTTAAATTTTCAAGATTTGTTCCAGACAATTTGAAATCTTAATTTAAAGATATCCAAAGCTTACATTCTTTCCACTTCATGCCTCTACTTTCATGACTGGTACACTCTGAAATCACATAAAAAAATATAGTGTCACTTTAAAAATCTAAATTAATTTAATCCAGTGATGTTTTTAATGCAATAAAATGGACAACTAATGTTAATATACTATACTTAAGTTAATGTATAATAATCCCAGTGTTAACTTTCAAACACAATGTTTAATGTTAATTTAATGCATGTTTTTTTTCTTTTATTTTGTTTTATATAAGGGTGAATCTCTATTATATTGTATACTGTGTTGAATGTGATGTATACAATATAAGTCATATGGTTTGCATTTTCAATGTTCTATACATATGGTTAATGGTTTGCATATATATTATTATCTATTTATTTACCATATGTTCTTCTCTGCTGGCTGTTGTGGCACTCTCACTGCTTTGTAACGCATATGAAGAAGCTGCAAAAATAAACCGCAAAAATTAATTCAAACATATAACTTTGTAAAACACTTAGGCACATACGCTTATGCTCATTAATAATAATAACATGTTGCAATTATGCCTAGATTTGATGTATCTGTAACAACAGTTAATTCAAAGTTAATTTAGTATGGAACAAGAGATGTGTTTGTTAGAAACAATGCTCCCTACTGCGCCGCTTTGAACATATTTATTTGTTTACCGTTGACCTTGAAGGATGTTACTTTAGGTTTGGCATTTAATGTATTTTGTTACAAAAAAGTGGATTAATTATTATTATTAAAGAGTCGCTATAAATATAAGTCAGTTCAGTGAACATGTTACATAATACTGACTATATATATTACAAACTCAGAAGCTATAAAATGCTACATAATAAATGCTAAATTATGATAGCCAAAGAAATGTCATTTCAATACAGTCATACACACAGGTATTTTATAACTAGTATATAAAATAAAATAAAAATCTACTTGTTGAAGGCTTTGTAAATTTAAAAAATATATATTAATAATAATTTAATATGAACAGACACAAAGACTTCCAAAACATATCTCAGATTGGGTGCCGCATTTCTCTGACCTTTTTAATTTCTACATTGGAAGAATAACAAATCATACTGTTTGATTACCAAGAAATACAATGTTTGTATTTGCACTCATTCCTTGAATAAATGAACTCAACAACAAAATTGAAATAGTCAAGAGATTTAAAGTATCTAACAAAAAGGAATAGAAATACTTCCTTAAATGCACAAACTTCATTAGCCGATCTAAAATTAATGATCTTAATGTTTTATTTTAATTGTCCTTATACGGAACCCTGCTATATTTACAACAAACAAAGATTCTGATACAAGTTGCCATTTCATAACATATTTCTGTGAACGAGTTCATGAATATTGTTATTTAGTGTACCTTTGGTGAGCTTACCTACATATTTCCTTGATGGGTTTAATCAATAATCATATGAATTGACAAGTGTCAGATCTTTTTTATAACACTAATTCAATTACGCAAAGACAATTATTATTAAGTTAAATTTAACGAAAAAAAAAGAAAATTGTTTTCAATGCGTGACATAGCTGTATATATTCTAGCACCATTTCAGCAAAATAATACAGTATCATAAAACATACATTAACCAATGAAAATGCTCATAAGCTTTTTTACAAATTTTAACAACATAAGTAAGTATTCATTGTGATTATAACACGTAGAAAACACATATTAGGTTCGACATGTAGTAATATTGAAACAAACTAATTGCAATTGATTATAGCTTTCAACAAATTTAATTAAATGAAAGCATAACGAAAAAAAGTAATTTATGACAACTTACACCGAGCCTTGGAATTTTGGTACTTCTTCTGGCACTGTTCACCAGTTTTTGCGACCCCAAATTTTCTGAAAGTTTAATGAAAACAATTGAATGATGTATAGCAGTATTTTAGTCCAAATTTTTGACGCTCTTAAATATTAAGCTACTTTTTATATGGGTAATATTTGGAGAATTTAGCCCATATAAAAAGTATCTCTAAATTGTTTGCGCGTCTTATAAATGAGACTAGCAGTATTTATGAAACACATTACATTTCATGTTTGCCATAATGACTGTCGATTAGTTTAATATAAACGACATACAGGGTAATAGTTATCAATGTAAACTTGTAGTAATTGAAAAGTTCGTTTGGAAATGTGCAGATTGTAATCAGATACGAATAAAACACACATGGGTACGAATCTAACAGGGTACGAGATGAAAACTAAAACAATAGACCTCCTTAAATGGTAAACTTATCCGTGATATCACAAATATTCACTATTAATACTTAAATAACAATTCACGTGTGCAAATTTTGGAAACAAAGAACATGCAACTGTACCATAAATCATAACAAATGTTTGAAACTAAAACACATTCCACAATCACATCCGAAATCCGTAAGTACAATTTGCTGAGTGGTTATGCCCCTTGTTTACATAGTGCATTATTCGGGCACGTACTAAAAGGCGGATGAAAGAGCGGATGATATAGCGTATATAGTAAAGAGCGGATGATATAGACAAAGAAGGATTATCGGAAAGAGCGGATGATATGAACAAAGAAGGAAACAGCGGATGATATAGGGTATATAGTAAAGAGCGGATGATATAGACAAAGAAGGATTATCGGAAAGAGCGGATGATATGAACATAGAAGGAAACAGCGGATGATATATACAAAGAAGGAATCTGCGGATGATATATACAAAGAAGGGATTTGCTGATATATAAATAATTATTAAATCTGCGGACATTATGAATCAGCGGATAATATATACAAATAAGGAAAAGAAAAACATTATTATATTAAAATGAATAGAGTTTATGAAAAGAAAAACATTATTATATTAAAATAAATAGAGTTTATGAATAACATTTTTATGGCACAACTTGAACAAATTACAACTTAAATAGACACAATATTATTATTAGAATATGAAAATGTATAAACGCCACTTTATATAAAAAAAATAATTAAGAATTTCTTTAAACTTAAAATAATTAATAAATCTGCGGATAATATATACAAAGAACGAAATTGCCAAAAAATCTGAAAAGAGCGGATAATATAGACAAAGAAGGATTATCGGAAAGAGCGGATGATATGAACAAAGAAGGAAACAGCGGATGATATATACAAAGAAGGAATCTGCGGATGATATATACAAAGAAGGGATTTGCTGATATATAAATAATTATTAAATCTGCGGACATTATGAATCAGCGGATAATATATACAAATAAGGAAAAGAAAAACATTATTATATTAAAATGAATAGAGTTTATGAAAAGAAAAACATTATTATATTAAAATAAATAGAGTTTATGAATAACATTTTTATGGCACAACTCGAACAAATTACAACTTAAATAGACACAATATTATTATTAGAATATGAAAATGTATAAACGCCACTTTATCTAAAAAAAATAATTAAGAATTTCTTTAAACTTAAAATAATTAATAAATCTGCGGATAATATATACAAAGAACGAAAATGCCAAAAAATCTGAAAAGAGCGGATAATATAGACAAAGAAGGATTATCGTAAAGAGCGGATGATATGAACAAAGAAGGAAACAGCGGATGATATATACAAATGATATGAACAAATAAGGAAACTGCGGACATAATAAACAAAGACGGCAATATACCATAGAACACTGAATGGTGTGACTGGCTAACACGAATTAGTATTTAAAATATGTTTCGCTATGATGCAATGAAAAAGGATGATAAGATTATTATTTGTTTGTAAAACCAAGTTTTATTGCACATCCAATTTTAATAGCATTCATTACTTTATTGATAATAAACTCATCAGTAATGTTAGATTTATGAAATGAATTACTTTTTTATCCACAAAAGCAACATAATATATATATATATATATGTGTGCCTTGGGTTAATTTTATGTTTTCCGAAGTATAGATGAAATCATTGTGTGATAAGAGTCATTTATGAAGGAAGGGAAAAAAAATAAATAATATATCTGCACCGTTATTGTCTTTTTTCTGAAAACAAGTAAACAACAACTGGTAAGACTCCCTATTGTTATCATTAATACGCACCCTTAGTGTCCTTATTGAAGCTATTTAGCGCATTATCGATTATCGATTGCTTCTAGTACACAAGAAATTGGCATGTTATTTTAAACTAATTGTTGATAAGCTGATAATAATCTTGATAACAAGTCACCCAGATCATTAAAGCGTAGCATTACGGTTTTTACCAATATATGATTGAGATAACGTAAACATTAAACTTAACAAATTTCGAAGGAAATATTTTCTAATGACATCTTCACTAATTGCACATGCAAGTAAAAATACATAAACGCAGTATGTATTATGTGCAGCAAATATGAATATGTTAATTTCATGAATTAAAAATTGTCAGTTTTACCTTTAATTTTCATTAACAATTTTATGATTAAAGCCGCATGTCACACCTTAAACAAACTGTAAAGATTGTCAGTAAGTTGTACCGTTTAAGTTCCATTAACAAGTATATGATCAAAGCCACAGGTCACACCTTTAACAAACTGTAACTATCGTCAGTCAATTGTACCTTTAATTTACATTAACACGTATATGATCAAAGCCTCGTGTCACACCTTTTACCAGCTGTAAGGATAGAGTAAATGTCGACTGCGTATATATATTTCAAAATCATCGAGCTTTTTTACAAACCTTTACAGCATATCTATAGTATACTGAGCATTACACAGTGTTTTTTCGTAATAAATATTTATTATTAAAGCGTGTGTTTTTTTGTGTGTGTGTGTGCAGAAATAGTGTCATTATGGCCATGATAGTTGGACATTCACAGACTAAGTATCTTAAGTCGAGCACTTTGTGCCCAGTGTTCCCATACCCTGGATTTAAAGTGAAAGATTTCATGCGCGGTCACCTGGAATTTTACAAGCAATTGTGCCAGAAATCGGTAAGTTCATTTCTATAGTAATAATTTTTCATTTTTTTAATTATTCATATTGTCCGCAGTTTCCTTCTTTGTATATATTATCCGCAAATGCCTTCTTTGTACATAACATCCGCAGTTTCCTTCTTTGTACATATCATCCGCTCTTTCCTTCTATGTTCATATCATCCGCTCTTTCCGATAATCCTTCTTTGTATATATCATCCGCTCTTTACAGATTATTTTGGCGGCCGAGCGCTAAATTTTGCGCTCAGCCGCCATTGGTGTGTTTTACTATGTACACTTATACTAAGATAAGCAGACTATATATCATTCACAGTTTCGTTTTTTGTATATATCATCATTGTATATATCATTTGTATATTAATAATTATATTTTCCGCAGTTTCCTTCTTTGTATATATTATTATTATTATTAATTAATTAATTTATTATTATTTAATAATTATTTATATATCCGCAAATGCCTTCTTTGTACATAACATCCGCAGTTTCCTTCTTCGTACATATCATCCGCTCTTTCCTTCTATGTTCATATCATCCGCTCTTTCCAATAATCCTTCTTTGTATATATCATCCGCTCTTTACTATATACGCAATATCATCCGCTCTTTCCTTCATTGTTCATATCATCCGCTCTTTCCGATAATCCTTCTTTGTCTATATTATCCGCTCTTTACAGATTATTTTGGCAATTTCGTTCTTTGTACATATTATCCGCATATTTATTAATTATTCATATTGTCCGCAGTTTCCTTCTTTGTATATATCATCCGCTCTTTACTATATACGCTATATCATCCGCTGTTTCCTTCTATGTTCATATCATCCGCTCTTTCCGATAATCCTTCTTTGTCTATATTATCCGCTCTTTACAGATTATTTTGGCAATTTCGTTCTTTGTACATATTATCCGCATATTTATTAATTATTCATATTGTCCGCAGTTTCCTTCTTTGTATATATTATCCGCAAATGCCTTCTTTGTACATAACATCCGCAGTTTCCTTCTTTGTACATATCATCCGCTCTTTCCTTCTATGTTCATATCATCCGCTCTTTCCGATAATCCTTCTTTGTATATATCATCCGCTCTTTACAGATTATTTTGGCGGCCGAGCGCTAAATTTTGCGCTCAGCCGCCATTGGTGTGTTTTACTATGTACACTTATACTAAGATAAGCAGACTATATATCATCCACAGTTTCGTTTTTTGTATATATCATCATTGTATATATCATTTGTATATTAATAATTATATTGTCCGCAGTTTCCTTCTTTGTATATATTATCCGCAAATCCCTTCTTTGTATATATCATCCGCGGTTTCCTTCTTTGTTCATATCAACCGCAAATCCCTTCTTAGTATATATCATCAGCATTATTCGTATTGTCCGCAGATCAAGACCATTGCCCTCGTTGTTGGTGCTAACGACATAGGACGAAGCTCTGCAGCTCACATCGCAGAAGAAGTCAAGGATCTCTGCTTCAGATTTCATTCCTTGTCCCCACAGTCGTGTATTCTCGTATCTGAGATACTACCACGAGGGCGCGATCTGTTTCACGAACAGACACCTAGGCGAATTGAATCGGAATCCATATTCCTTGAGGAATGGAATGCCGTTGCGGCGGAAGTTAACTGCCGTCTTCGCGAGCTGGCGGGGTCTTTTGATTGGTTGACCATAATCAGTCAGTGGCAGTTCCACTCCATGTCCGGTGCACATCGTCGGCTGCTGGGCAGAGATGGGCTTCATCTCAGCATAGAAGGTACTGAACTGTTGTCAGAGAACCTAGGGAGTGCCATCAGTGCAGTGAAGCGTGTGGTACACCCGACTGTACCATCAGTATTGATAAAGCAGGATTCGCCGGATTCTACGTCGCCTGTGTCGGGACAACGTAAGCTTGTTGCAAAATGGGAAACGCATATTCCCTTAAAACCAATTAATAAAAACCTGTCGTGTCAGATCCATCACACCCACAACGATCATTGGGTAACATCTTTCGAACACAAAAATAAAATTTATTTACTTGACAGTTTAGGCAATACAAGACCCGATGATAAGATCATTCCTGATGGTCTGAAAATACAATTGGCGCAAATTTATGGTGAAGGCGAAGACAAAATTAATATCATAGTTCCGTCAGTGCAAAAACAAGATAATTCCGTCGATTGTGGGCTTTATGCAATAGCGCACGCAACATCTTTGTGTTTTAGGAAAAAACCTTGTTTTGATATGATATTTAATTCCTTAAAGTTAAGAGAACATCTTTTGTCTTGTTTAGATTCCGAACTTATGATTGAATTTCCAACAACCAGTAAAACTATCAGTGTTCGACGCAAAACTAAATCCAAGTCAATAACAATTGATTTATATTGTATTTGTAATTTACCATCATGTGTAGGAGATCAAGTTCAATGCGACAAATGCTCAAACTGGTTTCACAAGCAATGTGTTCATGCACCATCGGACATTTCTAATGTTGATGTGCAATTTGTTTGCCCAAATTGCAAAATTTAATAATTTCAATTATATAAAAACATAATACGGGATAAATAGCAATGTATGACTCATATTTTTTGTATTATATGTTATGTATTTATATTGTGTAACATATATTTAATTACACTTTTTTATTATAGAGTATTTTTATTATTTTTATTATATGTATTTATATTATGTACCATATATATATAATTACACTTTCCGGCCAAAATACCGGTGTATGTCCTGTTTTATTTTATTAAATATGTAATTACTTTCTATTATAATTATCTAATTTTTGCATCATGTAATAACTTCTATTATATAAAAACATAATACGGGATAAATAGCAATGTATGACTCACTTTTTTATTATATGTATTTATATTATGTACCATATATTTAATTACACTTTCCGGCCAAAATACCGGTGTATGTCCTGTTTTTTTTATATATAATTACTTTCTATTATAATTATCTAATTTTTGGCAACATGTAATAACTTCTATTATATAAAAACATAATACGGGATAAATAGCAATGTATGACTCATTTTTTATTATATGTATTTATATTATGTACCATATATTTAATTACACTTTCCTGCCTGTTTTTTTTAAATATATAATTACTTTCTATTATAATTATCAAATTTGGAATTGAGAATAACATACTCATTGACAGACAAGCTCATATGCAGGTTTATTTCATTACAAACAGCTTCAAAACTAAATTTATTGTTTATATAAGTGACGATTTCGGCCTATTTTTTTCAAAATTTGGCTCTTACAAGAGGTGGCCTCCACGTGGCAAGAGCTGGGCAACATATTCATTTTGTTGGCAAACTACCTCATGTATATTTAGAGAGAAATTGAATAGTATTCTGCTTTTTGATAAAAAAATTAAGTCAATATCTAACGAAGTTATTATTTACTAAATACATATATATTCAGTCGCCTAAAAATACTATTGTGCTTTATATTTAAACTTAAATAACTTAATATTTACTTTCAAATATTTATTTATATAATTAATTAATATTAATTAATTATTATTATGAATTAATTAATTAATAATTATTTAATAATTATTTATATATCCGCAAATCCGCTCTTTTCCTTATTTGTATATATTATCCGCTGATTCATAATGTCCGCAGATTTAATAATTATTTATATAATTAATTATTATTAATTAATTATTATTATTAATTAATTAATTTATTATTATTTAATAATTATTTATATATACGCAAATCCCTTCTTTGTATATATCATCCGCTCTTTACTATATACGCTATATCATCCGCTGTTTCCTTCTTTGTTCATATCATCCGCTCTTTCCGATAATCCTTCTTTGTCTATATCATCCGCTCTTTACTATATACGCTATATCATCCGCTCTTTCATCCGCCTTTTAGCACGACCCCATTATTCGGCGCTAGTAAAAACGACATCGGTAGCAAATCCGAAAGTAAGCTATTAAATAAAATATTACAACTATAAGGCAGATACGATAATAACATATAACTTACACTGATATTCTGCTCGCCACCTCGTCCCATTTTTTTCTTCGAATAACCAAAATCTTATCGGCACCGATCCCCTTATACTCGCCGATAGAAGGTTCCAGCGGTTCCGAACCAGCGCATTAAAAACAATCTCTGGCTCGAACCAATCTGGACCTTCTGGCGCTTTGTTTCGCTGTCTTCAACTGCCAAACACTCCATTCAATATTTTATATCAAAAATGCCTGCTACTATTTTTGACACTATTTGGCGCGTTTTCCCTACTAGAGAGTTCGCTTAGTCGTGACGTCATAAAAAAACACGATCTTATTGAAGTCTATTTCCAAACGCGTTCGTGAATACCAATCCTGAGTCTGTCTTTAGTAAGTCTAAGTCTGAGTCAAAGTCTGAGTTTGAGTTCAAGTTTGAGTTTATTATTGATGATATTGATATAAATGGATTGTGACCGGTGCATTTATGTGCATTATATTGAATGAAAGTTCTGCCTTATGTCAGAAGTGATGCAATATGCTGATGTGTCTCAACTTGATAATCAAAAATAATGTCATCGTTTTACTATTGATAATATATGCAATAATATGTGCATTTGAGAATAAAATATTATTTATGTTGTTGAGTGTTTTATTAATTTACAAATAAAGTGCATTACAACAATGCACTTGCCATCAACAAATGCATATTCTACAGCATTTGTCGCAAAAACACATTTTGTATTGGAACTCAATTACAACATAGACAGACACAAGGACAGATGCACATATGGATTCAGGTGTACCCTATATCTTCTTAGCAGGGTGTATAATATACACATTAATTATAGCACCTTTTTTAAAATTAATAAACATTAATTCACATTACATTAAAGATCAAGAATAAAAAAATAATTAAATAATCATCATAATTGATATTGAAAATGTTTGGAGAAAAACGCTCCCCGATGAAATTTCGAACCACCGACTAGTCGGCGAAATATAATCATGAGCACCGATGCGCTACCAACTGCGTCATGGCAGTGTAACTTTTGTCGGCATATACATATATATAGGTAAATTCCTACATCTATAAATAGATTTGTAATAGTAATGAAATCAAAATTTATGCATAGTAAATGTCTTGTAAACGTTTTCTAATAGGTTTCCCTTTTTAGAGAATATCAATTATTATAGTTTATGATACATGCAAATTATATGTTATTACTTTTTTATTCAAACAACACGTATTATCCATAAAATTAGTGCATGTTCATGTTCATTAAGTTTGGAGATTATTTTCACGAAAGACAACAAACAAACGCGGAGAATTATGAATTTGACAGTTGTTTACAATAAATAAGAACAATTGCAAAATGCACACATCGCAAATGACTCACGTATCAGCGATCGCTACAAGTTCTTGTTTTGCACGAACGGCGTCGTACCAGCTGGAAATTTGACAACTTCAACTCTCTAGCTGTCAAAATATTATTGACCTGTGCACAGGTCTACATAGTTCTGGCTACCATAACTTTAAATGCCGCTTTTTTATGATTTTTGCCACGTTGCTCGGGAAAGTACACACTGCCAGGGCGACCGGAACTGGCAGAATCCGCATCGTATTGCGGCTCAACTATTCCTTGCAAATATTGCAAATAAATACGATTCCCGGTCGGGTTAAACGATACCGTTTGTAAAGTTCAATATCCCTATAAATCTCCAAAGGGTTGGTACGATCTAGATACACTCTTTCAATAATATTATTATTATTACGCAAGTAGCTCGTGCGGCGGCCATTTTGTAAAGTAAACGCTCAAACGACGTTACGTCATGATTGTATAGCGTAAGTCTAAACATTGTAGACTTAGCATTTGAGACTTGTCTTACTGAGTCTGAGTCTAAAACTAACCATTTTATGTTTCGTGAATTAAGTTTTGTAAGGCTGAGTCTGAGTCTGAGTCAGAAACTGGAGCTGAGTCTAAGATTTGAGACTTACGTACATTGGTGAATACGGCTCCAGTCCTTGTAAACATTATCTACTATGGTGGAAAGTGTACGCAGTAATTTTAAATTGCTGGTAAGTATTCTAGTAAGAATATATTAATTTATTTAAATTGTTGTGTTTAGGATATACAAAAGAAATTAAATCTCAGGAGCAATTTTTCTCTACAGAGGGAGTATGTAACAGGGTATTCACAAACACTCATCCTTAATCAAAGCACATCAAAACGAATTTATTGTCAGTATGAAATAACATGTATATAACATACGCTATGTATAGCTGTTTACCAAACTAACAAGCAGTAGCAAATTGCAACACATCAATAATACATGGCATACATAAGAAATAGTTATTCTAATAAAGCACAATAAAAACACAATTAAAGCAGTATTCCTATAGGACATTATTCAAATGTAAGCAGAAATATAATATCAGTACTATACATTCAAAATTAAGAGCTGTTTAAAAGATTGTTGATGTTGACACAAGGAAGGGGCCTAAGGTACCATAAAAAGAAATGGTGTAAAAATGCTTACAGAGAAAATAGAACACAATAGTGCCACAAAATAAAAAGGGCTTTAAGGAAATTAACACCTCAAACCAGATTTGAAGGAAAATGATCAGCAAATTTCACACAATATAAGCAACACAATACAACACTGATGAATAAAAATTAAAATATAATTATAAAAGCAAAATAATACAATACTAATGCTGAAATGATTATCCCGCATGTGTAACTAGCACTATTTCAGAGCTTCAAAGGCAAATGATGAGCAAAGAAGCATTGATTAATGCTACATACATACAGTTCTACAAGTTTTTCAACAAGATATCAATTGAAATGAACGAAATAAGACAACAACAGCAAACTGTTGTAGTGTCACTAGTATTATATATACATACTGTTAAGCTCAAAGAAAGCAAAAGCAAAAAAAGCATCAGAACGCAAACCTAATAAAGCAAATGAAAAAAATCAAGATGCAAATTTCTCAGAGAAAGCAAAAAGCAAAAAGGCAACACAATGAAAACAAAACAAAACACCAGTTTTATAAATAATTATAACTACTTATCCAATCAAGAGAGATTCAGTGTGATGAATGAGTGAGCTACCGTATATTAAAAATGGAGAATGCTTTTTAGGTGAGCTGATTTCAGAAAGATACATATTTATGGTTTTATATATCTGAAACATTTGATTCATTTCGTTACTAAACCTTGCAAGAGGTACAAGCATTTTTCATTTGCTTAAACCTACTATCTTTATTTTCTTTCTTCATATGGTTACTGGTGAGTCATTTTATTATTTTAAGTGTATTTACTTGTATACTTGTTAAAATTGTAATCATTATATTATTTGAATGATATTGTATTTATCAATTATCTGATTTATAATTTATGATAATACTTATAATACTTAATGTTATTATATTTCATACCATTATCAATTATATAATTAAAACTAGGCGTAAGCATTCTTGAGTTATCATCCGGAAACCATTTTACTGTTTCGAGTCACTGTGACCTTGACCTTTGACCTAGTGACCTGAAAATCGAAAGGGTCATTTGCCAGTCATGATCAATGTACATATGAAGTTTCATGATCCTAGGCGTAAGCATTCTTGAGTTATCATCCGGAAACCATTTTACTATTTCGAGTCACTGTGCCCATGACCTTTGACCTAGTGACCTGAAAATCAATATGGGTCATCTGTCAGTCATGATCAATGTTCTTATGAAGTTTCATGATCCTAGGCCTAAGCGTTCTCATCCAGAAACCATCTGGTGGACGAACCGACAGACCGACATGTGCAAAACAATATACCCCCTCTTCTTCAAAGGGGGGCTTAATAAAAGTTGGCAACTATAACCCCTTGTGTCAATACACAAACCCCGCTACATAACCAAACTGAAATACCTGTGTATTTAACTTAACAGTTATAAAACACCATTTTTCAAAAGTGTATATTTTACATGAAAAATAAATAAAAATGCTAAGAATTATAAAAACACATACTTTCTAAAATTTAAAACAGTAACATTACATCATTGTTTCATCATTTAGTAGTAAGTCTGCACATTGGCCTTTAACCAAAAAACAACAACACATTGCCATGGTAATTATGGCAGTACTTATTATTTTCACTAGTTTGTATGTTTCAAGTCAAACCGGAGTATGTACTGAGAAAAATTATAAAAGTTGTTAAAGATAAAAAATGGATCAATAATGTTTTTTATATAGGTCCCAGAGGGCCTGTGTCGTTCAAACAAATACCATACAATATTCAGATGCAACCTCAATTGCAGGCTCCTTATCTTTGTTGTTTAGGTCTAGGATAATAATAATTTTTATAACATGCATATAAGGAAAACGCCATGGCACCCAGTGTATAACTAGACACAAATTGAAAATCAAATCTTGGTTGAACCCTCAACAGGGATAGAACCACTGACAACTGGAGTAAAAGTCTACTGCTTTGACCACTCGGTCATTTGTGGTCATACAATGTGGAAGGTATTTTATACTTTATATAGGCAATTCTCGTAGTTTCACAAAATATAACAACGACAACAGAACTTTCCATATTATTCAATCGTTTTGCATTGCAACGATTTATAATTTTATAAACCACTATAGTGGTGGGGGACATAAAAATCTGAAACAATTTTGACAATTTACAAAAACTGGAAAAGGCCCCTTTAATAAAAAGCAAAAAGGTGTGGCTTATTTTCATCCCTGGGACATTATATGATCAATCAAAAATATTTTGACAATGTACAGAATGAATCCAAATTCGGTCAGTATCAACAAGGCGGGCTAAACACTTGAAAATGTCCAGATTGGATCCAATTTTGTTAAGTATCAATAGTGCAGGCTAGACTCTTGAAATTTTATAGAATGGATCCAATTTTGGCAAGTAACAATAGTTCTGGGTACACTCTTGAAAATGTCCAGAATGGATCCAAATTCGGTCAATTTCAACAGGACTGGATACACTCTTGCAAATTTCCAGAATGGATCCAGTTTCGGTCAGTATCAATAGAGCTGGCTAGACTCTTGAAATTGTCCAGAATGGATCCAATTTTGGAAAGTATCAATAGAGCTGGCTAGACTCTTGAAATTGTCCAGAATGGATCCAATTTTTGTAAGTATCAATAGATCTGGCTATACTCTTGAAATTGTCCAGAATGGATCCAATTTTGGTAAGTATCAATAGAGCTGGCTAGACTCTTGAATTTGTATAGAATAGATCAAATTTTGGTAAGTATCAAGAGAGCTAGTTAGAGTCTTGAAGTTGTCAAGAATGGATCCAATTTTGGTGAGTACCAATACAGCTGGCTTGACTCTTAAAATTGTCCCGAATGGATCAAATTTTGGTAAGTATCAATAGAGCTAGCTAGAGTCTTGAAAGTGTCCACAATTGATCCAATTTTAGTAAGTAACAATAGAGCTGGCTTCACTCTTGAAAATGTCCAGAATGGATCAAAACTCGGTCAATTTCAACAGGACTGGATACACTCTTGCAAATGTCCAGAATGGATCGAGTTTTGGTCAATATCAATAGAGCTGGCTACACACTTGAAATTCTCCAGAATGGATCCAATTTTGGTTAGTATCAATAGAGCTGGCTAGACTCTTACAATTTCCAGAATGGATCCAATTTTTAAGTATCAATAGAGCTGGCTAGACTCTTGAAGTTGTTCAGAATGGATCCAATTTTGATAAGTATCAATATAGAATTTTATGGTCATTAGTTATTGTTTCTCTCCTTCACTTGCTAATGCTCATGTGCTATTAGCTACAAGCATGTGAATTAATATTGCATGTTTGACTTCTTGTTCCTGATGTTGTTGAGGCATGGTCAAGGTCCTACTTCTTGTATGTTTAAATTTCTATTTGAAGTTTATTTGCTGTTTATTTTCAACTTTCAATCACAATAGTAGATTTTTCTCTTTATCCGTCCATGGTCTGTTGGCGATATTTTATACGCATGTCCACTCTTTGATTTCTACATTCAAGCCTCTGTGTCCACACAAACTTAAAGAAATTGTTCTAATTACTGTCCCCCTGGGCAATATTGGATGTAAACCTTCTGGCATGAACGCCTTGCTCAACAATCTGCAAATTAAAACCAGAAAATCCATTACTAAGTTGCATCACTTTAAAAAACAAACAAACAAAGGGGCTCTTTAACATACATTGTACATGGTGTCACATGAATAAAATACAATGGAAAGGTCAAATCTGTTCAAACCTGTTCAACATACATGAAAGTGTGGAGCAATTTTGAAGGATATTTTAATTAAACATGATACTGCTTATTAATCTACATCTCTTGGCCTTGTGGTTTCATTGAAAATGTTTTCAATTGTCACTATTTGTTTATTTTGGTTAAAATCAAAACAATTGGCTGCTAATTAAGATTTCTGAGCACCAACGTTGTTTCAGGTCAGATAATGCATGTATATGATTAAAATAACATTTACAGACACCACAATGGATAACAAGATGATGTTTTAAGCTAAATATATAAGCTATAAGTCACATTGTTTCAGAGACGATTTTTTGCTGTTATCACTCTGGTTGACATGCTAACATAACAAATGAATGATATGCAATGCTTTTGCTTTGAAAAAAGAACAGTTCAACACCTGAGCACGGAACATTCCATGAAAGTTTTATCATGGATCTCTTAGTGTTTCAGAAGAAAATGATATCAGTTATTTCAGTTAAAGATGTTAACACACCACCACAGAAAATTACCATTCACAATATCTCATAATGGATCATTAACAGTATTTCTTAAACTACTCCAGATGATGATTAATCTATTTATCAAGAATAAAGTACAAGTCATTAATTGCAATTAACTTATCTTTGCAGTCTCTTGTCTTTTTTTACTTATTTTCAAATTCATAAATTAATGTTAGATTACCAAAAGTTATAATAAATGATATGCACATGCTGCCTATCACAACAACTCATATATTTGATTATTTTATTAAATTTCAGTACATCTGAGTTCCACTCTGAGTTCCACAGGTGGTTTTAATTTAGTATTTGTTTTTATCAGAGTTCATGAATCTGCAGTAACAGTATTATTAACTGAATAGATCAATTCAATACAGGGAAAATACTTGTAGATTTAAGGCTAGTAGACCTACTGCCAATGTATACATTTTGGGCCGAATTAACTATGATACCTTATCTGATAACAGTTCATATTAATCTATTTTTTTAACTCTAAATTTCCAAATTTTTGGTGTTAACAACACATCTTCCACAATGTCACTGGAATATTGACTGAAAGCGGTCACCAAGATACTGTTTTTTTCTTATCACCCTACTGAAGTATGATTTCATTTAAAGCCACACACCTTGAAATTAAGCACATGTTGATCAATACATATAGATGCAATTTAAAAGCGTGCAAAATTGTCCTTCAATCTATAGCCTAGTTAGCAAGTAAATTTTTATTCTGTTTAATTTAAAAACCGAAAGTAGAATTTCTTTACGGGTACGTCCGTTTCGTCAAACACGATTATTTTTAAGTTTTAAAGCGCAAAAAAGACGGATTTCTACTTTGTAACCAATAGATATATTCTTATTGAGATAGATAAAATTAAATCTATAGCCTAGTTAACAAGTAATTTATTATTTTTCAACCGGTACCCGCTTTTAAAACCGAAAGTAGGATTTCTAGACGTATACGTCCATTTTCGACAAACGCGATTATTGCTAAGTTTCAAAGCGCAAAAGAGACGGATTTCTACCTTGTTACCACCAGATATATTCTAATTGGCATAGATAAAATATGTTTCTTATTTATACTTAAATTTACTATGCCATGTATTTCATTTCAAGATGTGTGGCTTTAAAGCACACCTTGAAATGAAATACATGTTAATCAATACATATAGATGCAATTTTAAAGTATGCAAAATTGTCATTAAATCTATAGCCTAGTTAGCAAGTAATTTATTAATTTTCAAACAATACTGCTTTTAAAACAGAAAGTAGGATTTCTATAGACCAGTTCACGTGTGACGTCACCCGCACCTGCGTGTTTACATCCGGACTACATTGGTAGGCAAAAGAAAGACACAATCAATGGGAAGAAATAGAGCGTGATCGTTCATATTTACACGATTTTATTTTTGAACATGCCAACAAGTTGTTCTACTTTACTGAAACACAGATTGAAAACAAGCAATAAATAGATCAATTCCAAAAAAACAACATATAAAAATTAACTAAAATGGTATTTGTCTGGGAAAACTAACACGTTGACACATTAAATAAACATTTAATTAAAATAAATTAAATGCAATATTTTTCATTTCATTGTTTGCATCAATCTTAAAATCATGTAAGCCTTTGTATTACTGTGTTTAAGTTCTGCATAAACCGATTATCGCGTTTTTATCAAATATTGTCCAGACTTCACTAACAACATGGTGTAAACCACACTGGGTGGCAGATGACAGTCTGGGCATTCAACACAATTGAGGATACCACCATGTCTTCTCTTTCTGGTAGTATTAAGCAGTCATTTGGTTAAATTATTTACCGCTGAAATACTTAACAGTTGCTTAAATTAGATATGTTACATATTGTACAAATTAAAAGTCATGTCCAATATGGATTATCAGAAATTGTAAACAGTAATGATATAAGCCCGTTTCATTTATAAAAAATAAAGTATTCAATAAGTATATAATTTACGTAGAAAACATTTAACCTATTTAGCGGGTATCAGTTAATTAAAACCACGTCATTCTGAATGATTCTGTATGATGATTTAATGTTACAGCAATGCACGAAAGACATCATAAAACAAGAAATTACGCTTAACACCAACTGGGGTAAATAATGTTTTCAAAAAATAATAATAAAACAATATGTATATACATGTAGATATATGTGTGTTAAAATGTTAAATATGTGTCACGCATACTACTAGTAACAAGTTTTCAATATACATGAATACACAGTTCAATTCGCATCATGTAAAGTTGTGTTTTTCAGCTGTATGTTAATTTTCCTCAATAGTGTCATTCTCTGTACAAAACCCATCAAAATTAAAATTACATGTAAATACCGTCATGCACTTCGCTTATAATAGGGCTTTGAAATACATAATTTTCAAAGCACCCCTTACACTTTCTATCACTCATTTTTATCACACTAGCGTACTCATGCCATTGATAATTATTATTTTATAATTAGATGTATTATTATTGTAATTTATTGAAGCTTTTATGCAAAAAATAATACCGCTAATACATTATAGAGCTCTTTGTTGTGTCAAATTGCCGGTCTTTCAGTCTTCAGACAATCTTTACTTTGATACTTATGACGCATTGTTTTAAGATGCAAAAAAATGTATTAATAAATTCTTTTTGCACTAAATATTATATTTTTGAAATATTATTTAGGTGTTGTTTTTTCGGACCTTCTTTTCGATTCATTTACTAAACAAGTGTCGTTATCCATATGTTTTGCGCTACTATAACCCATGCTTTTGCCTACCAGTGCATTGCGCATGTGCAAAAATCAAAACAATATCAATGAACTGCTCTATATGTAAATTGTATACGTCCATTTTGACAAATGCGATTATTTGAAGTTTTTAACCACAAACAAAATGGATTTCTACCTTGTAACCACCATATATATTCTTATTTGCATAGATAAAATATGTTTCTTATTTATAATTAAATTTACTATGTCAAATAAGTTGTGTGGCTATAAGTAATTAACTGCAGACTCAGTCACTCTGTTTTAATATATTCACAAATGCCAAAATGGGGGTACGCGTGTGACCGTGCAAAACATAGCTTTACCTTTTAACATACAGGCCTTCAGCAAAGAACTTTGACCACAAGGCATCCCTGTGCCTTAATCTTTAATTTATAACATTTTATAACCAATTTGTGTTGCTTTGATTCATCAATATTATGTATTTAAAATGACATGAAAACATTTATACTAGAAAGATTCATCAGCTTTTAAACGACTTTATATTTTTAGCCTACCTGAATTTTCGCAACAGTTTTTAGTTCCAATTCAATTGACGACAATTCGCTTCACTCTTATAATTTTATTTAATCTTTAGCCCATTCTGGACCGTCGAGAAAAATTCGTTCCCTTCAGCATTCTTTGACAGACTTGACAGACATCTTGTAAATACGACTATTTTGCGGTGAGGCCGCCTTTTTACGGCCAACTTTAGTGGTATCCTATATAGCAAAATAAAAGGATCCATTCTAGACTCCACGGCAAACGGTCTATAGCGAACTACCTCCCAAGAGGGTTCGCTTCGGTTCGCGAACGTTCGCGGCGAACCGAGCGTTCAGTAGCGAACGTTCGCGACCGTTCGCGAACTATAGCGAACGTTCGCTGTAACTGAACGCACTACTGAATAATGGTAAAAAGTGTAAAACATGCCTTCCTGTCAACTATGATATTTTTTTAGAGAGTACGGCCCTACATGAAGCGTTCATTTAGTGTATTGTAACCATAAGGAAGCCTCTGGTATAAGGTTACAATACACTAAATACTTTTGGTGTTCAATGCTATACCCTCTAAAAACAAAATCTTCATTTATTTGAAGACACAATTCTCTGTACGGGCACTTGCCATGACTTTATTTTTGAATATTTCTGTGTTCATGTGGTAGGGAAAACATTGTTGTATACTACAAATTCCCTGTTTTGCTTTTAGGTTGGAGACTACATAAGACTTTGACAGTTGGCGGGAAACCATCTTCAACTGGAGAGATGCCGGTAAAAAGATGGCCATAAAACAGTGACCGCTGATTCGCATTGAGTTCTTTCTTACATATTGGATGACCTATGTTTTTTATTGTTTAAATCATTGCGGCTTGGAATGCTCTTTAAGAAAAGGTATGGTTATGGGGGTGTCTACGCGCAAAAGTTTGACTTTATTTTTTGTTAAAGTTATTGCTTTTACATTGAATTTGTGCAGGAAATCTTTTGGTATGTTGTGACCTAAACTAACTTGTGATAAAAATGAAATATCATCTGCAAGTGCAAAATATGACTGGGAAAGCAGATTTTTGGTCATTTCTTAGCAAAAGGGAAGAAAATAAGTGCATTAAATGCATGAATTCAGATTATTTGACCTGGAATAGTTGTTTTTCAAGTTGACCCCCCACCCTCATATAGTGGAATAAGGGCTAAATTGCTTTCCGACTTAAATTCAACCGCATATTGGTTGACCGTGTCGCGTTAATGTGTTACATGAAGTTAGAATTCAACGCCAGGGACTCCGTGATCGAGTAACGCAACTAAAGCTTTTGCGAAAAGCATGAACATTCAAACAGAGCCCCATTTCACCGACATGGAATGGCAGGCATTTTTACAGTATGGACAGTGCAGCAGATGCTTAACTGAGCCAGCCTTCATATTTAGTACAATCATGAATTGAGCAAGATTTTATCACTTCATATTATTCATAAAAGTACACTTAAAATACATAAATGCATGTTTTTGTTTCATTTTTTTATCTATTTCTATTGGGTATTTTGACTTTTTCAGGAAGAGGAATGTCTGCGACTAAGTCAAGGGCCACTGGATAAGGGTTGTTGATGGCAAAACAGGTAATAATATCATTTTGTTATCATGTACACAAGCAAATAAGCATATGTATGATGCTTTAGGTGTGAAAGACTGTCATAATCAGGATTGTGGTCACTCACACCCTTGCCGTCATGTAATTCTCCTCGCAGTTTGTATTGATAGTTCCGCGTCCTGACATGTAAAGCTCGTGCTTTGTTGGCAGCTGAAGTTGGCACTTAACAGGGTTATCCTTGTTCCTGAGCATGTATGCAGTACAGCTGAGTTGATTTGCTACTTGTTACCCTACAATTAGCTTGTTTTTGGTATTGTTTTCTCACAATATGCTTATATTCATGGTTCCGGCTTAAAATGGTGTCGCGCCTTACTTTAACATAGGATTGTTATAGCAAGTGTCCCCTTCATCATTTACCTTAGAGGGATTTTTTTGACAAAATTTGGCACTTTCAGCAACTTGTTTTGTTTTTTATTTGGTACATGCTTCTCTCATTCAGTGATTTAATGACAGTATTGTCCTTATTCTTTTTTCTTTGCATAGAAAGGTGACATAAATCATTGATATTTGTTGTGTTGAGAATTCTGCAGGAAGCTGTGTCCCCAAAAGAAGTACTAGAAACCCCTTTCAGGACACTGCCTTGATCTGAACTGCCTTTCTACCCCTGTTACTACATGGAACATCATTGCTAAGCTTATAATGCTTGCCTACATATGTGTTTTTTGTTCAATTTAACTTTTCCTTCCAGCTTAAAACCCCCCCCCCCCCCCCCCCCAACAAATGAGCATTGTATTCTTTCGCTTGGTTACAAACTCCCATTTGGACCAGATTGCCACCATAAAAATAGCCTAAAGTACTTATTTTGTGTCCAAAATATGCAAATTTGTATGTCTTGAACCTCTAAATGAGAGCTGGCAATGCATTTTGACCATCTGCTGCAGTTAAAAGGCACCCATGACATTATATGCTAGAATATTTCATTGGCGGCTGGTAAATAAATGGGCACCGATCAACAAGGCGCTTTCAAGATTTTACACTTTTATTGGTGTGAAATAACAAGTTATTGGAAGCTTATTGATTTCTACACTTCAAAGTATCTTTGATCTCTCATTTTGACTAATTAGTTTATTGTCTTGGATGAAATTGGATTGTTTTTGCTTTGAAATTGGCATTTTTGGGATGATTAAAAAAAACACACACAAAAAAGACATTATCAAAATTGCTTAGAGTGAAAATATCTAACAAATTCATTCTTTCCCCACCACACATTAGCCCCACTTGCATGTCTATTTGGTTTGTTTTGGTATTTTATTGCAGATATTGAACACAACAGCTTTAAATCTTAAAGGGGCAGTTAAGCTTCAACAGGCCTAATATCGCCTTCTTCGGACTGAAAACACCCGCGTGTGAAAATATGATACAGAATGGCCAAATGGACAGCTAATCCAGCCAAACTTAATATATTGGTGCAATATGGATGGGATGATAATAATATGAAAGAAAAACACATTTCAGTAAAAATAAATTTCTCTTATAGGTTACAATACACTAAATACTTTTGGTGTTCAATGCTATACCCTCTAAAAACAAAATCTTCATTTATTTGAAGACACAATTCTCTGTACGGGCACTTGCCATGACTTTATTTTTGAATATTTCTGTGTTCATGTGGTAGGGAAAACATTGTTGTATACTACAAATTCCCTGTTTTGCTTTTAGGTTGGAGACTACATAAGACTTTGACAGTTGGCGGGAAACCATCTTCAACTGGAGAGATGCCGGTAAAAAGATGGCCATAAAACAGTGACCGCTGATTCGCATTGAGTTCTTTCTTACATATTGGATGACCTATGTTTTTTATTGTTTAAATCATTGCGGCTTGGAATGCTCTTTAAGAAAAGGTATGGTTATGGGGGTGTCTACGCGCAAAAGTTTGACTTTATTTTTGTTAAAGTTATTGCTTTTACATTGAATTTGTGCAGGAAATCTTTTGGTATGTTGTGACCTAAACTAACTTGTGATAAAAATGAAATATCATCTGCAAGTGCAAAATATGACTGGGAAAGCAGATTTTTGGTCATTTCTTAGCAAAAGGGAAGAAAATAAGTGCATTAAATGCATGAATTCAGATTATTTGACCTGGAATAGTTGTTTTTTCAAGTTGACCCCCCACCCTCATATAGTGGAATAAGGGCTAAATTGCTTTCCGACTTAAATTCAACCGCATATTGGTTGACCGTGTCGCGTTAATGTGTTACATGAAGTTAGAATTCAACGCCAGGGACTCCGTGATCGAGTAACGCAACTAAAGCTTTTGCGAAAAGCATGAACATTCAAACAGAGCCCCATTTCACCGACATGGAATGGCAGGCATTTTTACAGTATGGACAGTGCAGCAGATGCTTAACTGAGCCAGCCTTCATATTTAGTACAATCATGAATTGAGCAAGATTTTATCACTTCATATTATTCATAAAAGTACACTTAAAATACATAAATGCATGTTTTTGTTTCATTTTTTTATCTATTTCTATTGGGTATTTTGACTTTTTCAGGAAGAGGAATGTCTGCGACTAAGTCAAGGGCCACTGGATAAGGGTTGTTGATGGCAAAACAGGTAATAATATCATTTTGTTATCATGTACACAAGCAAATAAGCATATGTATGATGCTTTAGGTGTGAAAGACTGTCATAATCAGGATTGTGGTCACTCACACCCTTGCCGTCATGTAATTCTCCTCGCAGTTTGTATTGATAGTTCCGCGTCCTGACATGTAAAGCTCGTGCTTTGTTGGCAGCTGAAGTTGGCACTTAACAGGGTTATCCTTGTTCCTGAGCATGTATGCAGTACAGCTGAGTTGATTTGCTACTTGTTACCCTACAATTAGCTTGTTTTTGGTATTGTTTTCTCACAATATGCTTATATTCATGGTTCCGGCTTAAATGGTGTCGCGCCTTACTTTAACATAGGATTGTTATAGCAAGTGTCCCCTTCATCATTTACCTTAGAGGGATTTTTTTGACAAAATTTGGCACTTTCAGCAACTTGTTTTGTTTTTTATTTGGTACATGCTTCTCTCATTCAGTGATTTAATGACAGTATTGTCCTTATTCTTTTTTCTTTGCATAGAAAGGTGACATAAATCATTGATATTTGTTGTGTTGAGAATTCTGCAGGAAGCTGTGTCCCCAAAAGAAGTACTAGAAACCCCTTTCAGGACACTGCCTTGATCTGAACTGCCTTTCTACCCCTGTTACTACATGGAACATCATTGCTAAGCTTATAATGCTTGCCTACATATGTGTTTTTTGTTCAATTTAACTTTTCCTTCCAGCTTAAACCCCCCCCCCCCCCCCCCAACAAATGAGCATTGTATTCTTTCGCTTGGTTACAAACTCCCATTTGGACCAGATTGCCACCATAAAAATAGCCTAAAGTACTTATTTTGTGTCCAAAATATGCAAATTTGTATGTCTTGAACCTCTAAATGAGAGCTGGCAATGCATTTTGACCATCTGCTGCAGTTAAAAGGCACCCATGACATTATATGCTAGAATATTTCATTGGCGGCTGGTAAATAAATGGGCACCGATCAACAAGGCGCTTTCAAGATTTTACACTTTTATTGGTGTGAAATAACAAGTTATTGGAAGCTTATTGATTTCTACACTTCAAAGTATCTTTGATCTCTCATTTTGACTAATTAGTTTATTGTCTTGGATGAAATTGGATTGTTTTTGCTTTGAAATTGGCATTTTTGGGATGATTAAAAAAAACACACACAAAAAAGACATTATCAAAATTGCTTAGAGTGAAAATATCTAACAAATTCATTCTTTCCCCACCACACATTAGCCCCACTTGCATGTCTATTTGGTTTGTTTTGGTATTTTATTGCAGATATTGAACACAACAGCTTTAAATCTTAAAGGGGCAGTTAAGCTTCAACAGGCCTAATATCGCCTTCTTCGGACTGAAAACACCCGCGTGTGAAAATATGATACAGAATGGCCAAATGGACAGCTAATCCAGCCAAACTTAATATATTGGTGCAATATGGATGGGATGATAATAATATGAAAGAAAAACACATTTCAGTAAAAATAAATTTCTCTTATAGGTTACAATACACTAAATACTTTTGGTGTTCAATGCTATACCCTCTAAAAACAAAATCTTCATTTATTTGAAGACACAATTCTCTGTACGGGCACTTGCCATGACTTTATTTTTGAATATTTCTGTGTTCATGTGGTAGGGAAAACATTGTTGTATACTACAAATTCCCTGTTTTGCTTTTAGGTTGGAGACTACATAAGACTTTGACAGTTGGCGGGAAACCATCTTCAACTGGAGAGATGCCGGTAAAAAGATGGCCATAAAACAGTGACCGCTGATTCGCATTGAGTTCTTTCTTACATATTGGATGACCTATGTTTTTTATTGTTTAAATCATTGCGGCTTGGAATGCTCTTTAAGAAAAGGTATGGTTATGGGGGTGTCTACGCGCAAAAGTTTGACTTTATTTTTTGTTAAAGTTATTGCTTTTACATTGAATTTGTGCAGGAAATCTTTTGGTATGTTGTGACCTAAACTAACTTGTGATAAAAATGAAATATCATCTGCAAGTGCAAAATATGACTGGGAAAGCAGATTTTTGGTCATTTCTTAGCAAAAGGGAAGAAAATAAGTGCATTAAATGCATGAATTCAGATTATTTGACCTGGAATAGTTGTTTTTCAAGTTGACCCCCCACCCTCATATAGTGGAATAAGGGCTAAATTGCTTTCCGACTTAAATTCAACCGCATATTGGTTGACCGTGTCGCGTTAATGTGTTACATGAAGTTAGAATTCACGCCAGGGACTCCGTGATCGAGTAACGCAACTAAAGCTTTTGCGAAAAGCATGAACATTCAAACAGAGCCCATTTCACCGACATGGAATGGCAGGGCATTTTACAGTATGGACAGTGCAGCAGATGCTTAACTGAGCCAGCCTTCATATTTAGTACAATCATGAATTGAGCAAGATTTTATCACTTCATATTATTCATAAAAGTACACTTAAAATACATAAATGCATGTTTTTGTTTCATTTTTTATCTATTTCTATTGGGTATTTTGACTTTTCAGGAAAGAGGAATGTCTGCGACTAAGTCAAGGGCCACTGGATAAGGGTTGTTGATGGCAAAACAGGTAATAATATCATTTTGTTATCATGTACACAAGCAAATAAGCATATGTATGATGCTTTAGGTGTGAAAGACTGTCATAATCAGGATTGTGGTCACTCACACCCTTGCCGTCATGTAATTCTCCTCGCAGTTTGTATTGATAGTTCCGCGTCCTGACATGTAAAGCTCGTGCTTTGTTGGCAGCTGAAGTTGGCACTTAACAGGGTTATCCTTGTTCCTGAGCATGTATGCAGTACAGCTGAGTTGATTTGCTACTTTGTTACCCTACAATTAGCTTGTTTTTGGTATTGTTTTCTCACAATATGCTTATATTCATGGTTCCGGCTTAAAATGGTGTCGCGCCTTATTTAACATAGGATTGTTATAGCAAGTGTCCCCTTCATCATTTACCTTAGAGGGATTTTTTTGACAAAATTTGGCACGTTCAGCAACTTGTTTTGTTTTTTATTTTGGTACATGCTTCTCTCATTCAGTGATTTAATGACAGTATTGTCCTTATTCTTTTTCTTGCATAGAAAGGTGACATAAATCATTGATATTTGTTGTGTTGAGAATTCTGCAGGAAGCTGTGTCCCCAAAGAAGTACTAGAAAC